>NW_022589705.1:10532644-10714280 GCF_004348235.1 Phoca vitulina
TATGGGTGAGGGGGAGAGGCAGAGGGAGAAGGAGAAGCAGACTGCCCACTGAGCGGGGACCCTGACGCAGGGCTGTGATCCCAGGACTCCAGGATCATGACCTGAGCTGAAGGTCTCTGGCTGTTCAAGCCTACTGTTGAGTCTCTCTGGTGAAATTTTCCTTTCAGTTATTGTACTTTTCAACTCCAGACTTTCTATTTGGATCCTTTTTTATAATTTCTATATCTTTGTTGATATTCTCTCTTTGGTAAGATATTAGTCTCATATTTTCCTTTAGCTCTTTATTTTTTTTAGGAATTTATTTTTAAGTAATTTCTATACCCAATGTGGGGTTCAAACTCACAAACCAAGAGTTGCATGCTCCACCAACTGAACCAGCCAGACGCTCCTTCCTTTAATTCTTTAGACCTGGTTTCCTGTAGTCTTTGAACACACTTAAAATACTTGATTTAATGTCTTTGCCTAGTAAGTCTAATGTCTGTGCTTCCCCAGGGACAATTTCTATTGATTGCTTTTTTTTCCCCCTCATGTATGAACCAACTTTCTTGCATCTTTACACACCTTGTAATTTGCTGTTGTTGTTGTTAGAACCAGATTTTCAAAAGAATATAATGCAACAATTCTGGAAATCAGATTTCTACTCCCTCCTCAGGGTTTGTTGTTTTTGCTGCTATAGTAAAATACTCCAAACATAACATAGGCCTTGGGCCAAATTCTCTTCAAGACTAAAGCTGTTCTTTGGGAGAGTAGAGAGAGCTTCTTGCATGTAGGCATGGAGCTCGTTTCAGGAAAACCAACGTGGATTGAGTGTCCACAGAGCACTCTGATAACGATGCCTCTTTGAGGCTCCCCCAAATATCACAGGCAGAGGGAGGGTTATGTCCTTAGCCTTTTCCCTGTATCCCCAGAATGACTAGAGTGTGTCAAACCTGCAGATGTCACACACAGTGATCCTGATTCAACCTTGCTCATGCAATCCCAGCCTATGACAACCTCCTCTGGAGATCTGGCTGGTTGTATGGTGAGCATATTTCCAGTCTCTTCTCCCAAGAAGGTCATGATCAGGCAAAATAAGAATAATATCAAAGCCTGTTGCCAGCTAAAGTGATCAGTGCCCAGATGTCACCTGGGCCAATAATTAGCCAGGGGCCTGGGAGATGCCCAAGGGGTGGGCAGGGAGAAAACACAAGGGTCACAAAGGATCCAGCCAAAGGAAGTCAGTGGAGAGGTTGCCAATCAAGAAGGGCCTTTCCCCCCCAAAAAAGGGGGGGCGCCTGGGTGGCTCAGTCTTTAAGTGTCTGCCTTCAGCTCAGGTCATGGTCTCAGGGTCCGGGGATCGAGCCCCACATCGGGCTCCTTGCTCAGCGGGAAGCCTGCTTCTCCCTCTCCCACTCCCCCTGCTTGTGTTCCTGCTCTTGCTATCTCTCTCTGTTGAATAAATAAATAAAATCTTAAAAAAAAAAAAAGAAGTTCCTTTCCCAGAGTCCCAGGTGGTGGGCACAGCACCCTGGAAGGCCCCTCCTCCTTTCCTGGTAGATGTAGGGTTAGCAGCAAGGCCAGATACGAATCTGAGTAGGAATCTGTCATAGGTACCCCTGCCCAGCGCCAGACTAAACAATCCTTCTGAGGGGAAGAAGAGGGAGGATGCTAAGGCCCTGGGGATGCTCAAAGCCTGCCAGACTGGCATGAAGTCCCCATTTGTTGTGACAGATGTAACAAGCATCTGTTAAATGCCTACTAGAGCGTGATCTGACAAGACAGACAAGACTTTGAAAATAGCCAGGTTGGGGTTCCAAGCTAGGCTCTGCCACTTACCACCTGCTGTGACCCTGGCCAAGTTTTAAGTGTCACTAAACCTTAGTTTCTACATCTATAAAAGAGCAGATTATCACCCACTCATGGGGCTATTGTAGGATGGAATGACATTGCATTTTTAGAGAGTGCCTCACTCACACCAGGCAATTAATCAATGAAAGTTGTTCATATTGTTGGTGGAGTCGGATAAGGAAGAGGACTAGACCACGCCACATGGCTTGAAATCCTTCTATGGCTTCCTCTGCCTTGATTTTCCTGTAGGCCTGCACGGCCCTGCATCCTTGGTCAGGTCCTCTGTTATAAGCTCTCCCAGAGCCTGTATCTTCCTACCTCTGTTTTGGTCTTATGGTTAGATACTTATCTGTGTGACTGACTAATACCTGTCTCCCTCACAGACTCTTTGGCTCACCATTTTGTGCTCAGTGTCTAGCAATACACAGGGAAAGGAATGAGTGACTGAGAATGAGGTCTGGCCTCCACAGACCTCACTGGGTGCACACACTCAAAGGGACCAGATAGCAGAGTGGCTGGGAGCAGGCATCCAGGACCTCGGAGCAGTGCTGGGACCCGGGGGCCGGAGCGGCTGGAGCCCAGCGTGGGGCTCTCACCCAGTTCTCCTCCAGGAGTTGTTTGGACAACTCCCTGACCCAGCCTCCTCCACCCCCCCCATCTGTAACATCTCCTGCCCCACTGCCCCCCAGTCCCAGAGCTGCAGCAGTGTAGACTCCAGACAGGATCATGGGGGTCAACTTGTGGGCCTTCCTGTGGTCTCAGACCAGGGACGGCCATGGCAGCCACAGCCCCTGCAGGCTTCGGAGTGGGCCTCTCTGTGGGTCAGTCACTTTGTCATGGGGCTTTCCCAGCCAGCATGGTCCATCTTATTCCCTCAGCAGTCCCAGCATCCAGGCCAGTAGAGCCTGGTCATCCCCCCTTCCCAGAAACTGAAGTGGGAAACCAGGGGGCAAATGGGCTGCTCTGGCAGAGGGGGACTTTACTGGAGTAGGGGAAAGTGGCCTCTTTCCCCTTGGTTGCCCAGCAACTGACCTGGGCACTGCCCATGCCTTAATCACTTTAGCACCTTGTTCAAGGGGTCATCAGATGCCCAGCCAGACCCCGGCCCCCCCCCCCCCCCAGCCCCTTCCTTACCAGGGCCCGCAGTCTGCACGAGGTTAACCTCAGGCTTCTTCCTGGTTGTCTCTGATTCACTTTCCTGTCTCTGGCCGGATAATGGTTTGGGGTTTGGCCGGGCCCTTCTGCTGGCATACTTGAAGACAGAGTTCCTGACCCTGCCTCCGACGGGCACCCACTGCCTCCCAGGGCTACTTTCCCCTGGGTCTCCTACCTGCCTCCTGCCTCAGCTCAGAAATCCCTGAGCTACCAGACATCTGAAGCCTCACCCAGTCAGGAAACACCCAGCTCTGCCACCTTCAGCTGAGATGAATCAGGTGATGGCAGCCTCCCCGCTCCCTGGTGCCTGCCCAGAAGGGAGCTGTGTTTAGCCTGGGCCCCTGGGACCACTTGGCAAGGGCAGCAGCAGAGCCTGCTTTATTTGGGGGCAGCCCTTTGGAGTCCACATGGTCCTTTCCGGTGTGTCCCCTCAGACCAGGTAGACCTGCCTTGTATCCTGAAACCAGTTCTAAGGATGAGGAGAAACCTGAGGTTCGGGGAGGATACATACTCGCCGAAGTCCACACCGCTGGGCAGTAAGAGATCCAAGCCAACTACCTACGTTCTCTTGCTCTGAATCCAAAGTAACTATTGTTCTGTAGATACGACACTCCTCAAGCAGCCACTTGCAACCTGGGGAACCCAGGAAAGGCCTGCTGAGATTCTCTGGCCTTTCTCTCTGGATGCCTCCTGGGGCTTCTGGAAAGGCAGGTGAGGGGCAGGGGTGTTTTTTCTTGTTTGGTTGGTTTTTTCATCAATCCTTGAAGTATCCGTTCCATCCATAGCCCAGTGATTAATTAGGGTTCTAACCTAACCTCATCTCCATCAGAAGCCAGGGAGAACCTTCCGCTGAATGTCCCTCTTCTGCTTGGCTAATGAATGAGTATAGTTATTCAATATACATTCTATGGGTTAATACCGAGTAATACCTAGAAAAGGACACCCACAAACTCTGGTCAAAATTTGCATTGTTATGCCTTCGTTTGCTCATTCAGTATTAACCTTTTGACACGCATTTATTCAACACTTACTGTATGCCAGGTACTCTTAGGCACTGGGATGCAAGGAGGGTTGCAGAACAGTTCCTGCTACAGTTCATGGCCCAGTGGGACAGACAGACAAATTAACAGGCTCTCAGTCTGTGGGAGCACAGAGGAAGAAGGCACTAGGCCTGCGTGGGCCTCAGGGACCTGTGTCAGGCTGGGAAGGCTTCTCAGAGGAGGTGACTTTTAAGGTGGACCTCGAAGGAAAAACTATGAATAAGTTTCTTCAAAAATCTTTTCTGAGGGGCTTTTCATGAAAGATGGGAAATGTTCAAGGGAAATGATGAGGAAATAGGATGGTAGTGGGGGGGTTAAGGGTACAAAGAGGGATGACAGAGGTACCTGGGACTTAATCCCTGGCCAACTTTGTTTAGGGCCAGTCCTGGCCCTATAACCTTGGTCCCTTAAGTGCAAGGACCCAAACTTTTTAGTCAGCATGGTCCAATAAGATTTCTGCGATGGTGCGAATGTTCTGTTTCTGTGCCCTCCAACATGGTAGCCACATGTGTGGCTAGTGAGCCTTTGAAATGTTGCTAGCATGACTGAAGAACTGGATGTTTACTTTTATTTCGTTTTAATTCATTTAGACTTAAATAGTCACCACGTCAGACAACACATCTCTACTGCTTCTCGCCCTAGATCACATTTGAATCACTTAAGGTGTCTTTTAAAATTTCTAATGCCTGGTGCCTGAGCCTTCCCCCTGAGATTCTCATTTTGTTGATCTAAGGTGGGGCTTGGGTATCCGTATTTTTTCAAACAACTTAAGTGATTCTCAGGTAAGCCAGGGTTGAGAACCACTGATCTGAAACTTTGTCCACCACACTCTCACGGGTGGGGAAGCCCTTGTTTCACTGGGCTACTTAGGGCAGGTATTTGGGCTGTGCTGGGCCTTCGGTCTCCCTGGCCTTCCCGAACACCCATCTGCCCCTCCAGGCCACAATGCCAAGTGGGAGGATCAGGGCTGAAGACCTGCTGACTCTCCCACTGTCAGCCTCACCCAGTCCCCAGCAGAGGCAGCACTGATCCACCTGAGCCCTGCTCCCACGCAGCCACCTGCCCCCAGACAGCAGGGGACAGCAGGGGACCGCTGGGGACCACAGGGGTCCGTGTCAAGGAGCCTGGTCCTTGCCGGCCTGGGGCCCTTGGACAGAGCCCAACCAGCCATTTTCCCAGGCTGGGCGAGGCTGGGCTGGAGCAGGGGCCACTGGCCAGGCCTGAGGTTTGGCTGGCTTCTGTCTACTTCCCCATTAAACAGATATGCCAATGAATGTGTTTGGGACAGCAATGATGCAGGTTTTGGTAACCAGCTGGAGAGAACCTTCCTTCCCCATGTGTCCTGGAAAAAGCTTTCTGAGCTGGGGCTCCCCCAGCAGCTGCTGCCCGCCCACCCCCATTTTTGCCCCCCACACCCCAAAAGCACTTTTCCCATGACTCACACGTGGCAGCTTGTGCACTTCTTTTATTATTAAATATATAAGCAGCTTCCTATTTTTTAAATAGATATTTAAATGACTTTATATAAAATAATTCACCACTTCCAAGTATAAAAACAAAATCTCACAGTGTGTGAGCCAACGTTCCCTCTCAGCTCCCTCAACGAAGGGATTGCTGTGCAGGTAGCCAGGGGAGCCTCCCAGAGGTCTGCGGGCGCTCCCACACCTGTGTCACCAAGCGCCCACAAAGAGCTTCTGCAATGGGTTGGATTTGCTTTCTTGACTTTTAAAATACTGTATGTTTGGGGTGGGGGAGGAATGCCTTCTTTCTGTGGGGTATTTTTTCCCCCCTTTCACTTTTAAATACATATTTTCTAGCATCAAATATAGAGTCTGTGACTAGAAGGAGCCCCACAGGACAAATTCCCCGCTGCCTTTCCTTCAGCTGAGAGCGGCAGGGCAGGGGCGGGGGGGGGGGGGGGGGGGGGAGACCCCCACTTTTGAGGGCAGGAAGAAAAGTTCATGGCCCAGCCCAGCGGCCAGGAAGGGGGGAATCTCTCGGTGGGGGGCCCAGGGCAGCAGGAGAGGAGGGGCACGGCAGCACAAAGGGACCAAGGCGGGGCGATCAACGGCCCGAAGCCTACTGTCAGCTCTCAGAGCAGTGGCAACGGGCTGGCCCAGGAAGCTGAGGCCCTCAAGGCAGACTTGCAGGTGAATGCCTGGTCCCTCTCCCACCCTGGCTGGCCTGGTCAGAGAGATAGTGGAGGGGCAAGCGCTGGGGGGATCGCTGCCTCCCCAGGCGGGGGAAGAGAAAGGGTGGGAAGAGGATGGGAGCTGGGAGGGGTGCTGTGAGGCTAGCACAGGCTTGCTGCTGTGAGGGGGCCGGGGCCTGGTATGGGGAAGGAGACCAGGCTGCGGGGTCGGGGTGCAGACGCCCTCTCCCACCCGCCGCGGCCTACCCATAATTGCGAAGACCCAGTTTCAGTGGGAGCTCGCCCTGCAGCCTCCCTCTGGGTCTGCCTCTACCCTCCCCGCCCTCCCTCCCGCTAGTCACTTCCCTCTTGGGAATGTCAAAGTGCAAGATGCAGAAACCTGCGAACAACGCGATGCAGCCTAAAGACCAGCTCCGGCTGGCGGCCCAGGTGCTTCTCCCACCCCATCCGCCCTGGGGAGTCGAAGCCTGGGTCAGCAGAAGGTCAGGGCTTAGGGGCTCCCTCAGTCGACAGGCAAGGCCAGCTCGGGCCCCCGGCACAGGGCGCTGGCGAGAGGCTGGAGGGGCGGGACGGTGCACAGACGTTCGCTCACGGGGATGGACGTGGCGGGCTGTTCAGCAGGCAGGTTCAGTATTCACAGTGCAATGGCTTCCTTCAGGAGGGGAGCCTCTGCGCGGTCTCCCGGAGAAGCGCTGGCAGAGCTGGAGGGAAGGTGGGGCAGACGCCAGAGCTGGCTCTCCCGCTTGGCATCCGAGCCAAGCCAGACAGGTCCCGAGGGCAGGGCTGGTCTCCCCTCTCCGCCTGGCCACCAGCAGAGGGCACTTGGGCAAGCGGAGAGGGTGTAGGCCCCCTCCGGGCTGTCAGCAGGGACCTGGCAGGCCCCGGAGACCTTCTCTTCCCGGCTTCTGGGCTGCACACCTTTACGGGAAATCCAGCCGGGACGCTGGCCCGCCCTGCCGATCTCATGTTTCTCTCTCCAGACACAAGTCCCTGCTTGTCGGTGTTGGGATCCCTTGGCACCAGGCGGTCCTCTGGGCACAAGGGCTCTTCCATTCCTCAGTGCCCTTCCTGCTCTCCCACATCCTGCAGGCATCCGGGTCCCTGGCCCAGGTGTGGCTTGGAGGGGAGTGGGAGGAGGACACAGCCCCTGAGGCGCAGAGGGTCCTCAGCCGGGCTTCCCAGCCTTCCTCCAGTGGATGGGAGCCTCCAGGGCCCATGATAAATATCAGCAGCGTGGGGTGGGGGTGGGGCATCCTCCAGCCCTCTCCTAGTCAGTCCAGAGTCTGAGGGTCAAGGGCAGGGGGACCCCAGCCTCGCTGCTCTGCTCTAGTCCTGGCAGGCAGGAGCCCTTGTGGTAGGCAGGTCACATTCCCAAGAGAACGGCTGGGGAGGGGTGGTGGTGGACGCTCCCATCACGTCTCCTCCTGTGGAGAGACTGTCCTGTGTGCCCAGCTGTAGGGAAGAGAAAGAAGGACCGGTCAGCTGAGTGGGAGTGGACAGAGGGGTCACTGAGGACATGGGTGGGGGAGGCATAGCGTTCCTGTGGGCTGGTGGTGGTGCTGCACAGGACTTCCTCCCGTCCTGTCCCTCGCCTTCCCAGCCACCCCAGACACCACAAGGAACCAGGCGGCTTTTCCTGGCAGCGGCCCAAGCCTCTGGCCAGACTGGCCTCACCTCCTACCTCCTCCTGGGGAACTAGGGACCACAGGGGGAGGTAAAGGGGCCTGGGAGAGGCCTAAGCAGGCCTGGGAGAGGGGGTCGGCCACTGCTCGAGTGGCGGAGTCTGACAGGGAGGGAAGGGGGCACTTGAGTGTCCTTAGACCCCTCCTCAGGTAAGAACGTCTCACTGGCCTGGGGCCAATGAGCCAAGGGTGATTCCTGCAAACTCTAGCAAAGAAGAATTTCTTATTCCCACCCCTACACCATTCATCACAGAGGGTCATCACACATGATACTCTGGACAGCAGGTCATAGGTAATGAAGAGGAAGAACCAGAGGCAGTTCCGGAACAAGGAAACTTCCATCCTGCCACCTGGCGTGCTAACCGCTAAGCAGCCCAGCCTCCTTCCCGGTGGGCCAAGGGACTTGCCTCCCTGCATCATGCATGGGAGTCAGGGCCCTGCTCTCTCCAACCCCACCCCCATCCTAGTCCTTTGCCCAGCATCCTCGGAACGCTTTGTTCCCAGAGCAGAAATCCCCTGGACTCCATCCAACAGTTTGACTTTGGATCCTGTGTGGAGCTTCCCTCCCTGACCATCCATAGGCCCTACTGGCAAAGGCCATGACGGACGAGGAGGGCAGATGGGACCACAGCTTCTGGCTCCCAGCCCATTCCCATGCTCTGGAGAGGGAAGAAGGGAGAACCATAAACTGGACATGAGCCATGCTGGGTACAGCTGGGCCACAGGCCCTGCTGGGGCCAGGAGGGAAGAAGGACCAAGTGGGCGAGTTCCACTGCCCCTATGTCCTCATTCCTTGTAGTGGAGGGCTGGGGTCTGTGTTTTCTTTCTGAGAGTCCCTCCATCAGTCTCTCTGCCTCTGTGTTTTTCCTCTCTCTTGTCAGAGTGGTAGATAGTCTAGGGGCTGGCCCTGAATCTCCTGAGGCTCCTGGGGCCTGGGCTGGACCTACTGATCCAAGCAGGGTCCGGCTGTGACCCCTGCCCTGGGTTCCCTCTCTAAGTGAAATCTTGAGGGGAGGAAGAGGAAAGGTTGTCAGGACCTGAGAACAGGCAGGCAGGGAAAGCAGAGGAGGAGCGGAGAGGAGATGGGGCAGAGGGCCAAGACCAAGGGGGGAAGGTCGGCAACCAGTCAGAGGGTGGTGCAGCCCTGAGCCACGAAGGACCCAGGGACCTCAGTCCCTCCTCTGCTTTACCAGTCCTGAGGGGGTCTGGGTCACCCTCACAGCCCTGCCTGTGTCCCATCTGATCCGCTCACCCATCTTAGCCCACCCCACCAACAATGGGGAACCCAGGGTTCCAGGTATGTTGCTTCATGCTCTTTTCTAAATAGGCTCCCCTGATTCTGAGCACTTGTTAGGTCCCCTTTCTGTCAAGGAGTGGCCCAGACCTGTCACTGTACACGTGGGAAGGTCCTAAGGCGCTCACTTGCTTTTGGCACGGGGTGTGACTGGAAGCTCGAATGGGTTACCGCAGCTAGTCGGCCAGCCAGCCAGTCAGCAAGTCAGGCCATTAGATAACTAGCTAGTCAGTTAGCCAGTCAGCTCACCACCAATCAAACAGCCAGTTAAGCAGTTACCAGCTAGTCGGTTGGTCAGTCAGAGTCACCTAGCCAGCTGGTCAGCCAGTCAGTCAGAGTCGACTAGTTAGCTGGCTAATGGGGTCACCCAGAAAGCTGGTCGGTTAGAGACGGCCGGCCAGGCTCAGGTGGTCAGTCAACTCTTAAGCCAATCAGGCCACATTTACTGAGTTTTTGGCAAGTATGGAGAAGCCCTCTCTGTATGAGAACATGGGATAGAAAAAAAATGCCCAAAAAAGTGGAAGACACAGTCCCTGCCCTCAAGGGGCTTACAGCCTTCTTAGGGATGTGGAATGTACATATACACATAGAAGAAGGTTTGAAAATGGATAAAAACAACATCCAAATAAGTGCAAATGATATAGTATTAACCAAATACAAAAGGGCTGAGGGGTAGGAACTGAAGAGCAAGCAGGGGGTGGTGGAATCAATCTGGAAGAACCAGAGGTGGGGGGGGCTGCCTGGAATCGGGGAGCCAGGGCTGAGGAACGATAAGAGTTACATCTTTATCAACAACGTGGGTGAGAACAATAGAAGGCACTCCTCAACGTGCAGGGAACACACTTGGGAGGGCTAGGAAGACAGAATGAGGATTTAAAACAATTTCCACTGGCTCAGGGGATGGACAGAAACCAACAAGGTGGTTTTAACAAGGACACATATAAACTCCTGCACCCAGGTTAAAAAACGAAGTTGTCCACGTAGGGGAGAGAAGGCCTGGCTTGACAGAGGTTTATGGGAAATGGAATTCGGGGTTTTAATAGACCACAAGCTCGACGTATGACAGTATGATGCAGCTGTTAAAAAAACAAACAAAGAAACAAAAACCCCACTAATGCAATCTGGATCTGCACAAGTAGAAGAATATGGTCCAGATAAAGGAAGGTAACAGTCCCACTGTACTCTGACCTGGTAGACAACATCTGGAGCACTGTGTCCAAGGCTGCGTGCCCCATTTTCAGAGGGACATTGACAAATGAGTGTGTCCAAAGGAGGGCGACCAGGATGGTGAGGGGTCTGAAAACCATACCATATAAGGACTGTTTGAAGGACTTGGCCACACTTAGTTTAGAGAATTCTTAAAGGGGATATGGATAACTGACTTGAGACACTGGAGGGCTCTCATGAGAAAAGGAGGGAGGATCATCGGGGAGGGGGCAGGGAAGCTCCCTGGAGGAAGGACCTCCTCACAGCGCTCCTGAGAGATGACAGGGAGCTTGCCTGGGACTGGGAGTACGGGCTCAGCAGCTGGCTGATGCCCTGTCGGGAATGCAGAAAGGGGAGACCCCTATAGAGTGGGACGCTGGCCAAAGGACCTCCAAGAGCCTTTCCAAGACTAAGGTTCTATGGATCCATGGATCTAAAACCAGGGACGTAGAAATGATCTTGGCTGGGGAGAAGGGTCAGATTGGGTGCAGACTGCTGGCAAGAGGTGGGTGTTAGGGCCAGCTGCTGGAGGAGACTGGGAGCCCAGCTGAGAAAGGTTTGGGCTTGGAGTGGTTGGTGATGCAAATTCCCCAGGAGGGTGAAGACTACGCAAGATTTTGGTTGCTCTGGAATGGAAGGTGGCAGCAAGACTAGAAACCAAATACAGAAATAATAACCCGATGCATGGGTAATAGTGCCTGGCCTCAGACTGAGGCGGCGGGGGGGTGGGGGAGGGGGAAACGGGGGGGGGGGAGACCTGAGGATCCCGAAAGGAGACAGTAGGCAGGATCTGGTGATGGATGGAAAAGGGAGTAGGAGGGGAGGAAGTCAAGTGTGGGCCGGCCTCCGGGGAGTTGGTAGTATCACCAAGGTCACGTGGTTAGAAAAGCGGGTAGCTCATTTGAAGGGGCGGAGAGAGATCCAAATCAGAGTCTTACCTTAGAAGCCCCTCTACACTGGCAGTTCCACCTGTCTGTCCTCATCCCGGGTCAGCGGGCTGCAGGCAGAGCATAGGGCTGGCGTAAGACTGCAGCAGAGGCTGAGCAGTGAGGGAACCCCTTAAGTTTGTCCCCCAACCCTCCCATGCATGTGCTCCAGCCCTCTCAGATTCAGAAGACCCAGAACTGCCTAACCCTAGGAAGAAATCAGGAAAAATCCCAGATATCTAGGAAAGAAGAAACGCCCTTTCTCCTCTCCGCCTCCCATCCTGTTCTGAGCTCCACTTCCTCAGAGCAAATGAAAGAAAATCTCCCCCAGATCCAGAAGGGAGACAGACGCCAAGACAGCCATATCCGCCCCCGCCCCCCATGCCGTCCAGAGCATCCCCACCCCCTGGAAACTCTCACCTGCCCTCTGGTTGCTCCATGGGAGAATCCACTGTCTGAGGCTCTCGATGGCTCTGGGGACAGACAGTAAAGAGCAGGTTCACTGAGGAGCTAGGGAACGGTGTGGGGACTGTGGCCTCACCCCCAGGCAGGGCTGGCCAGGGGAGTAGATGAGAGAGTTATCAAAGTCTCCCCCAGCCACCCAGACGTGGGGATGAGCCGCTGGGCCAGGAGAGCACCCTGAGGCCTCCCTGCTGGGGACGCCCCCTCTCCTCTCCCCATGCAGTCCCCATGCAGGCTGACCCCTATGGGCCCAGGCTCCGCAGAACTCCCAGTGAATGCCCTGCCCTGACATCCGACACAGCAGCACTCTCCTCGGCCAGCTCCCCTCACCTGTGGGTTCTCTTCCCACTCTCAGCCCAAGAATATTCTCTCCCGCTCCCTTCCCGTTCACCCTATAAGCCTGGGTCTCCCCCCTTTTTGAAGAAACCCTCCCTTTCAACCTCCTATCTTCTGTGTTCAGTTGGGCCCCCGCCTTGGCATCGGAAGAACCCAGGCAGTGCCCAATAATCCTCCGACCTGCTTGACCCGCTCCTGCACCCAGGCTGTGCCCCTGGCCCCATGGGCTGCCCTCCTTCTCTCGGGGGCTCTCCTTACCCGCCGTCTCCGCCTGTAGAACAGGAGACCACCGACGGCCAGCAGGACCAGGATGATGCCGGGCACCAGCAGGCGGAAGGTAAACCCGGGGAGCTGAGGGTCAGGGGGTCCCTCCTGCTGCCTCTCATGGCCTGTGTCAGTCAAAGGAACGGAGTTAAAAGGGGCCGGGGCCCCAGCCGCCCCCTCACTTGCTCGTCTTCCTTCCAGCTCTGTGGGGCTCCTTCGATCCCTGGTGCTCCTTCTGCCCTCCAACTCCCCGAGGGGCAGCACATAGCCCCACGAGTGCCTTCTGGGAAGCCTTGGCTGTGCAGAGAGGGCCGAGGGACTGCTGAGGCCTCGCGGGGGCCGCGCCGGGGTCCTGGCAGAGCTCGGCTCCTGGTGGTCTCTGGGCGGGGCAGATGGACGGTCTGTCTTCTCAAGGGTGTGACTCTGGGCCTGGCCAGCGGGTCGCGCAGGGCCCACCGTGGGCAGGGCTGCGCCAGGCGTGTCGTCCGGCTGCTGGCCGCTGGCTGAGTAGGGCAGTGGAGAAGGTGCTGACAGGCGGTCACTGGGCCTGGCGGTCGTCTCGGCCTGGACTCTGCCTCCTCCCAGCTCTGCCCCTTGGGGTATGGGACCCTCACTAGCCTCTCCGGAGGCCTCTTCTAAGGTCCAGTTGGTGCCCAACGCAGAGTCAAGAACGTCCTCCATCCCAGGGACGGGGCCCCCGACAGAGGGCCGGGGCTGACGTGAATCTCCGCCGGGGCCGGCCTCCACACCCGGGGGCTCCGGAGATTCAAAGCTTGGGCAGGTGCTCCTGGGTGGTCGCTGCTTGGCACTTCCCGGGTCCAGGTCCACGGGGCGGGGGGGCTGCTCACTGGGCAAGAGGGAGCTGCCCTCTGTCCCCTCAGAGTCAGCCCAGGTCAAGCCGGCCATAGGGGCCATGGAGGGGGCAGGGGGCTGCTGAGGGGAGACAGAGGCCAGGTCACTGCTAGGGGTGGCTTTGGGGTACAGGCAGTTGCAATCAGGCTTGGTCACCACATCTGAAAGAACCACAGAGAGAGGGAGAGAGAAAGACGGGGAGGAGATAGAGTCACCAGCCTCCGGCACAGCTTTCCCGGGGGAGGGAGGGGTGGAGAGAGGGATATGGGTCCGGGGGTCCCTCACCCCCTAATTCAGCGCTGGGGCTGAGGAGAGGACAGGATCGGAGCCAGGCAGAGAGCAAAGAGTGGGGTTTAGAGGCACAGGCCGGGGGCCGGGGGCAGGGAAGACCAGGGGACAGACTTTCCTGGAGTTCCAGCTGGCAAGGTGCCAAGCCGGGGTTGAGCAGCAGCTAGCCAGGAGGTGGAGCGGTGGCCTCCCGGACTAACACAAGTCACCCTCAAGTCCCATAGACAGTGTCGGTTGGAAAGCAGCGAGGTGGTTTCATGCATAGCCAGGGGCCACACAGCCACAACCACGGGCAGGGACAAGCTGGGGCTGGAACGTGGCCAAGACTTGAGGCCTTGGGACTGAAGCAACGAGACTGGACTGGGCCATTGGCAGGTCGCAGGGCCTCAGCCCCTGCCTCGGGGAGCAAGGTTGAATGTAGGAGGGCACACGTGGCATGGGACGCGGAGACGAGGACACGCAGGGCACGCATGTGTGCGGCTGGGCCTGCACGGGAAGCTTTTGAACGATGCTCAGACTTCAAATCCAGCCTTTTCCCTTGAGGGGACACTTAAGGCATCCTGGGGACTTCTGGAGCCAGGGTATCCTGGTGGTTCACAGCAGGGCTCCTGGCGCAAGGGCCCTGGCTCCCAGATGGAGCCTCGCTCTCTCCATGGAAGCCCCTGAACGTTCAGCCAGCCTGCAGAGCCGGTGGGGAAAGCCTCCATGCCTACAGGGCTCCCCGAGAGGGGCCCCTTTCCCCTTCCCTAATCTCACAGCCACCAGCAGGAGCCTTCTTGATGCCTCCACATGCAGACATATTTGGTGTGCATGCACACACATGTCAGAAAAGACATGTGCCCAGGACCGCCCAGAGGTACATGAAGCCACATATGTACACGAGAAAAGCACATCTGCACACACAGGAGCACGAGTAGCAGCCAGGCTGCCTCCCCAGGGTCCCTCCGGCCTCCCTCTGGCCCCACGTCTCACCTCCCAATCCCTGCTCTCTTCCCTACACCCTCCCCTTGTCCTGCACTCGCTGGCCCTTTCGGTGCTTACCTTGGCTGGAGCACTTAGCAAAGCTGTTGTTGCAGTTCTTGCTGAAAACGTTCCAGTCCTTTTTCAGGAGATTCTTTGTTTCATTAAAGACATTCTTGATCTTTTCCAGCAACTGCAGGGGTGTCTCATAGAAAGTTCGGACACAGGCCTGGAAAGAGAGCAGGGGGGCCCCCCTTGGTGAGGAGGAGCATTGGTCCATGTCTCTAGCTTGTTTGCCAAACTCCCTTGGCCTTTCTCACATCCGTCTTCTTTTTCTCTTTCATTTTCTCCCTCCCCTCTCCCCTGGTCTGTGGTGGAATCAGTCCTGAGATCTTGAGATACGCCGTTTATTTGCAGATCTATTTAACACATATCTGTGTGCCAGGCAATTACCTGGGAATCACGCAACGAACACCAGAGACATGGTCGCTGGCCGAGCTGGACACTGAGTCCGGCAAGGCATTGGCCTTAAACACGCTGTTACGAGCGCAGTGAGTCACATGGAGAAGTGCGGAATGATCTGAGAACGTATAACAACGGGGAACTAAATGAGGGCTCATGGGGAATTTCCCCATGGAACCAATGGAAAGATGAGCAAGAGTCAACCAGGAAAGGAGGTGGGGTTGGAGAGAGCTGTCTGGGTGGTGGGAACAGACTGTGCAAAGGTTCTGAGGCAGGAAAGAGCCTGAAATGTCAAAAGACTGAAAGACAGCTAGAGAGGCGACAGTAGTGCCATCTAGGAAGAAGGTGACAAGAGAGGCAACTGAGAGAGGTCAGCAAGGGCCAGGTCCTGCAGGCCCTTGTAGGCCGTGTCGAAAACTGTTAACTTGATCCACAGAGCAAAGACAAAACATCTGAGGGGTTGTTAGGGAGGTGGGTGGTGGCACGATAAGACTCAAGTCTTAGAAGGATCATCCTGCGGTGGTGGGGAGCAGGCCACGGGGCCTTGGGTCCTTCTCTGGCATTGGTAGGCCTTGGAAGGAGAGCTGAAGCTACCCCCAGGCCTGCCTGTTGAGCTGTTCTTTTCTCTTCTGCTCGTAGGACCCAGGCTCCCCACACTCACTGGAGCTCTGAGAAGCTTCACACACTCCTGGTGGCCTACTTGCTGATGACTTCCAAATACCGAGCTTTTCCTGACACTGGGCTGCATAGGGAAGGACTGTAAGCTTTACTAGGCTGTGAGGTCCTCGAACCCATCTCTGAATGCCCACTGCCTGTGCAGAGTAGGCCCTGGAGAAACGTTGACCCGATGGATGAATGAACGAACGTAGGCGTGAGAAGACCTGCGCTCAGCTGCACCACTCACCAGCTAGGTGACACTGGCCAAGTGGACCACCCACTTTGGGTTCCTTTCCTCTTCTGTAAAGTCAGAACCACCATCCCTTCCAGCCTCCCCACCAGGGCTGTTGTCAGAAAGAGGGACGCTGGCGCTCTCTTGCCTTTCTTCATAAACCTCCGTCTCCTTCGTGCCTCACCTCACACTTCAAAGAGAAGACCGCAACCAGCAGACAGAAGGTCCCACTGCCCACCTCGGACACAGAGGCGGCGCCTTCTCTCCTCAGGGGCTCTGAACCCCTCAGCAGACCGGCTCCTCTAGCCTCGAGGCTCCCTCCCTCCTCGAGTCCACCCTGCTGCTTCCACGCTGGAGCTAGGCTGGTGAAAATGCAGATTCCCAGGCCCACCCACAGACCCAGCGAATCAGACTTTCTCGGGGTGTATCCTGGGAATCTGGAATTTAAACAAGCTCCCCAAGGGATACGTGTGAACCTGAACAGTGGAACACCTCAGCTTTAATACCCCTCGGTAAAAATGGTTCCTCCCGCAATCCCACACTCCCTCTGGCGACCTTTCCCTTTTTCTGGGCCCTTGTGGAGCCGAGCTCCACTTCTCCGTTCACCCCCATCAGCACGCACCTCGGGCAGCAGCTGCGTGCTGCCAGGCCCATCGGACACTCTTCCACCCTCGTCTTGCTTACGTTTTGGGGGAGGGGGTGAGACAGTTAACAAAACATATGAGTAAAATATGGGCGAATGTAGGGTGGCAATGACCAGGCAAGGGAAGACCTCAACCCCGGTTGATAAAGGTGACTACTCTTTCCATCTTGAGACACTCTTCTCCATGGGCCCAGCGAAATCAGTCCCCTCGTTTTCCTCCTGCCCCTCAGGCTGCTCCTTCCCAGTGTCCTCATCAGGTCCCTGTGTCTGACTGGCTTCCGAGGGCTGGGGTCCCGGGGCCCCCGAGGGCTGGGGTCCTACCATGCCCTGCCTTCACACGGGACATCCTTGCTGCTTCCTCTTACGTGCGCGTCTCGCCGGCCCAACTCAAGACCTGTGTGTCCAGCTGTTTGCTCTGCATTTCCGCTCGGATTTTTCACAACATGGGGTTCATGTACCCCAAACTGAGCTCCTGCTCTTCCCCCGAGCCTGCTCTGCCTGCTGATCTTGCCCATTTCAGAAGTTCGGCAGCTCATGGGATCTCCTATGTGCTCCAGACAAAAGCATCCTGGAGACCTCCCTTCCCTCGGCTGCTCACCCCCACGGCCCCACCAAATCCTGTGGGTCCTTCCTCCAAACTGGTCCTGGGAGCAGAGCCACTTGGTCCACTCGCAGCACCCTAGTCCAAGCCTCTAGTAACTCTGGCCCCAACTTGCGCCCCCTGCTGGCCTCCCAACCTCCATTCCTGCCCCCTGCAGTCCACTCTCCGCAGGGCTACCAAATCCGCCTCACAGTTAAGTCCGACTGGGTCACTCGCCTGTTCACCAGGGCGTCCCTCACACTTCAGACAACATCCCACGTCTTTAAGGCCCCCCACGGGCCCCCCTGGGTCCTGCTTCCTCCCCTCTCTCTGTCTCTTCCACGCCTTGGCCCTGGTGACCACCTTTTGGGCTCCTGAATGTGCACACAGCCCACCTCAGGGCTTTGTGTGTAGCCTTCCCTGTTCTGGAATTCTCTGACCAGCCTCACTGCTTCCTAACTCTTACTCCTCTTTGGACCTCAAATGAATATTCTCTTACTCAGGAGCCTTCTCCTTCCCTTCTTCCCTACCCCCCCTTTTTAAGTGAGAGTGCCCTTTGTCTCTCAGAGCCCCAGGGAGCCCCCCTTCACGGCTCCCTCCCTCACCTCCTTCAGGTCTTCCCTTGCCTGGTCATTGCCACCCTACATTTGCCCATATTTTACTCATATGTTTTGTTAACTGTCTCACCCCCTCCCCCAAAACGTAAGAGCCTTGCCTGTGAAGGTTTTTGTCTGGTTGGATCCCAGCTGTTTCCTGGCGCCCAGACCAGTACCTGGCTCCCAATAGGCACTCAGGAACTACTTGTTGAATGAACGAATAGTCCTCACGCTCCGTAATGCTATTTATTTGTGTCATTCTTTGTTTAATGGTGGCCAGCCTCCCCTTACCAGAAGCCCCACAAAGGTGGGAACCATGCGCTTCTTGGTCACGATGACATCGTCAAGGCCTAGCACTGTCCCCTGCCTGGCAAGTCCTTAGCAGAGGTGCGTGGGGTGAATCTGTGAATGAGAGCGTGAGTGCACAATGACAATGACACGGGGAGGCGGGGCACGGGAACACACCTCTGTGCATATGGGCAGGCATGGGACCACCAAAGACACCCTCTGCTCTCACTCCATGCTCCCAGCTCCAGAACACTCCTACCTTGTCCTGCTCTTCATAGTCCTTGGTGAAACAGCTCTTAAGCCTCAGAGACAGTTCCTGGAGCTTCACGATGACATTGGCGTTGGGAGTATTGTCTTTGAAGCGCATGGTGTCCTCCATTATGTCTTGCACCAGGAGAAATGCCTTCTTAAGGTAACACACGGGATCTTTCTGAAAAATGAGAACCTGGAGTTTACGGTCTGGCTGAGGTGGTCTGGGAACCCAGGCTCTGTGACAGGTGCCCTCATCCCTGGCAGATGGAGGGCTGCAGCCTGCCCTACGCCTGCCCCTGAGGGGGCTTGCCCCTGAGGGGAGGGCCGTGCCCCTCCAGTAAGAAGGGGGGGCGCTGACCTCAGCTGCTCTTTCATGCTCTCTCTCTGGGATCTGGAACTGCTGGGAATTGGGGTAGAGGGAAAGACATGGGGTTCTGATCAGAGACATCCTCAGATTTCTGGAAGATGAGGCTTTAATTAGAATGGGGGCTCATGGGTAGGGTGGGTTCTGGGGGAATGCTCTCTGTCTCTGTCTCTGTCTCTCTTTTAGCTTGCTTTCACAAAAAGTCCTTTACCACGTGGCTCCTTCTAATCCTCCAGGCCACAGGGGAACTAAAGACCACCCGAGGGTCCAAAGAATAACCTCAGTGTTTTGTCTCCCTGAGAGATGGCAGTTGCCTCAAGGGAGACTCTGCTTTAGCTATTCCTAGTACCCAGTCCTATCATTTCCTAGTGAAGGAAACTTGCTACGCTTGTTAAGGTGTGAGTGAGTGAGTGAAATACTGAAGCTATTCTTTGGGCCATGAGGTGGTCTCCAGTTCTAACAGACGTGTGTATGGGTCAGGTGTGTAGAAGCGCAGAGATGGAAGCAACTTCCGGGCACATCACAGTGATTTTTGTATGAGGCACAAAGATGAACAGATGTGGAATAAGGGGTGGGGTGGGGGCAGTTGAAAAGGCATCACAGGCACAGGAAGAGCTTGTGCAAAGGCTGGGAAGCCGGAAGGGGCAGACAACCGGGTGGGAGGGTGGTGGTGGTGGGCAGGACTGTGCCGTGTAAACCCCAAGCTGACCAACCTGGGCTTTCTCCTGCAGTGAGGGGGGCCCTGACAGGTTTGGGAGAGAAATGAAGGTAATAGGTTGGAGTTCCGAGAGCTCCCCCTACTGGCGGGATGATGGGTGCATTAGAAGCAGAGAGGCCTCTTAAGGAGGCTCTTGAAACTGTCCAAGCAACTGATTGGGAGAGGCTGGGGCAGAACCCAGAGCTGCTGGGAGGCAGAACCAGCAGCCCTTGGTGGCTGGCTGGGCGTGGGATAGGAGTAAGAAGGAAAGGGCTGGACCGACTCCCTGGCTGCTTCTCTGTCTGTTGGATGGACTGTCATCCTTCAGCAAAGCATGTGACCCAGAAGTCATACGGGTTTGCCCTGGGCCTTAGAGCCAGCCTGCCTGGGTTCAAATCAGGCCTCCACCACTTAGTAGCTATGCTCCCTTAACCTCCCTGAGGACCATAAGCAAGATTAGCATATCACATAGCTCTACCCTCAGGATGAAATTTGAAAGTGCCTGGCGCATAGTAAGACCTTGATAGGTGCCGGGGCAGGAGAAGGGAGCAGCAGGGGACTCGAGGACCCTGCTCAGCCCTGGACCCTGGCACCCCAGGACTGAGCACCAGCGATCCTCCCACCCTCACCCTGCCCAGTTACAGGATTTCTCCTCCCTTCATGCTCCTACATATACCCACCTTGGGAAGCACATAGAGGGCCGGCACATGGGCCTTGGAAATAACCATAACTCACCAACTGCTCCTGGTCTACAAACTCAAAGGCAATCTGGCAGGAAGTCTCCATCTGACTATCAATCTGTAAGAGAGAGCAGGCCAGTGGCAGCCGGGTGTCTGCAGCTCAGCTGAGCCCACCTAAGAATGAAGACTAGAGTTTCTGGGTGGATCAGGTTTGATCCTCCTCTACCTCCCCACCAACCATACCAGGAAAGACAGAGCCAAGGGAAAGACTTGTGCCTCCCACATGCCCAGGGTGGGCTGTAGAAGAACAAGAAGTCTCCTCCTTCCGCCTCCCACTCCATGAAATCTGACAAAGAGCCGTTAGTTATAAGGAAGAACTCTCTAAGAGGATACAGGGCATAATCTTCCATGACAAGTAGTGAGCTCCCTATCGTGGCAGGAATTCAAGCATAAGCTAGACAAGCTCTGGGGATTCAGGATCTATAGGGGCTGGGGCTAGATGTCCTTAAAGCCCTCCCTGGCCCCCAGAGCATTCTAAGCCTCGGAGAATGCTGGGGCTCTTGGTCTAGCTGGGACAGCTGCAGCAGCTACATGCAAGAGTAGAGGTAAGAGAGGCAGCAGGCCCAGCCTACAGGCCCCAAGCTCAGGGCCCTGGAGCCGGCCTTAGCCAGTGGTGCTCCACCCTGCCTGGCTGGCCAGAGGGATGGTAAATTCTCTTCTGAGCAGGACCGCGGCCACGATGGTAACCTGATTCTGCCTGGCAGAACCACATTTGGAATTGTTGACCTCTCTGGCAGCCCAATTAGAATAAGGCACGGGTTCCTTCATGGCGGCCTTGGTGAGCAGTCCTTCCCAGCCCCAGGGCTCAGGCAAGAGCCAGGAAAGGGAGGGTGGAGGGCTGGGAGTGAGGCAGGAGCCTCCCATCCAGATCTGGCGGTGGCCCTGGTGCCCCAGGAGTTAGAGGCAACATCTGGACACAGTAGGCAGGCTGGGCTGGCTCCCTGGAGGCAGCATCTCACTGAGGGAGAGCAGGCCTCACCAGCCTCCTCCGAGTCCACGGTTGACCTTCCAAGCAACCATTAACCCAGGCAACCTGCTGGAAGCCCTCCCTGTGCACTGGCTGCGGCGGAGTCCCAGAGGGCTTCGGGGTCGGGTGTGGGTCAGAGGTCCTGAGCCCGAGAAGGTCAAGGAGGAGAGCATCAGTGGAGCCATGAATCATGGCCTGCACAGCCGTATTTCTCTGCCCGCAGCCCTTGCCTTTGACCCTGTTCCCTGGCTCCTGCCTCAGTTTCCCCAGTGGGGAGAAGGTAGATAGGCACGGCCGCACACTCACCAGCTGCTGGAGGAACTGCAGGTGTCCGTTCCCGATCATGTGGCTACAGTGTTCTGACACTTCCCCGGTAATACTCCCGCTCGCCAGGAGCCAGACCAGCAGTAGCAGGGGCTGCAGCCATGTCTGTGACAGAGAGGGCGTCATTACTGCCAGCTCTCCGTCTCCCTAGGAAGCCCCACGCCCTGCCAGGAGGGGAGAAACAACAACCTCATACCTACAGTGCTCCAGGCCCTGCCCCTTGCCGTGGGATGCAGCGTTCCCCAAATCCAGCTTTCTCAGGATTTCCTAACTGGCATGCACAGTCTTCCTCTCCCTTGATAACTACCCACATGTCATCTCCTCCAAGAAGCCTTCCCAGATTAACGAGGCCAAGCCCGACTACGCTCTGAACTTTTCATGAGGACCTGGGAAGTGTTCCTACCAGTCTCAATTTCACTTACACAGGAAACTCCTTGAATGCAGGACTTGCATCTGCTCATTGTTGTGCCCCTGCAACATCAAACACGAGCCAGACATCTTGTGTGCTGCCCGCTCCTCTCAAGTTCATGTTCATGCACCCACTTCCAGACTCCAAGCCAGAGATATTTTCCCTGGGCCCAGCCCTTCCTCCCACCTGATTCCACACAGGTCTGGCTCTGCTACTGGAAAAACCAAGCCCCCAAACTCAGTTTCACTGGGAACTTATCCCATGCTGGAGATCTTTTGGAGCTCTGGGTGTGTGTGTCAAAAGGAGCCCAATGGCTTAATCAGAGGCGGGAGTGTCAGCTCTAGGCCATCCCAGCCTATCGGAGCCCCATCAGGCTCTGCATCCAGCCAGCCAGGTCTTATCATGACTGGGAAGTTTTCTGAGATCTCTCCCTCCTTCAGCTCCCACCTGGCCTGGGAGCTGTTCATCCTCAGAGCGATGCGACTGGCCCCTGACACCCCATCATTCCCCTTCTTTCCTCTCCCCCTCCTCTTCACCGAGGTCCCCTCAACCCTCTCCCTGACCCAGGTCTCCCCTTCTCCAGCCAGGGGCAGAGGGACTCTTGAGCCTTCTTTCCTCCAGCTCAAGGTTGCCTCCTGGCAGCTGATGTCCCCAGATTCAGGGAATGCTGTCAGGGTGGGGTGAGAGCTGGTCCTTTCCTGGGCTCTGGGCTCTGCCTCAGTAATCCAGATGATGAGACAAATACTGCAAATAAACAGCACATTGGAAAAACAAGGAGGCTATGAAACAGCCTACAGCCTATGACAACATGCTCATTTACATATAACTACAAGCCCCAATGTCTGTTAGCTCCTACCAGGGAGGAGAGTCCCTGGCTGTACTACCAGGGAGGGCACAAGGAGAAGAGGCCTCCGTGAGGCCTTGATAAATGGGGAGAAGTTGATGGCAGAGAGAGGGAAGGGGAGGCCTGGAGGGAGGAGGCACGGGGTGGCCCAATGCCATTCAGTAAGGAGATCTGGTGAGGGTCCTGGCCTGATCCGGGGGAGGGAGAGTGGAAAAGAGGGAGGACACGCATGGGGGGACTTCGGACTCTGCTGGGCAGTTGAAGAGGTAGCCCTGGGTAGGAACGGCTGCCCAGGTCCTCCCGAACCTTCAGTTTCAGGACCCATTGGAAACGGGGCCAGGCAGAAGGTGTGTCTCTGTCCCAGGCCGGCTGCCCCTGAGGCTCTGAGCCCCCGGTTTTGGACAGTATGGAGGAAAGAGCCCTGCAAAAAGGGATACTCAAGAAGACAACCTTGCCCCAGGCTCTTCAGGATATTGATGTCTGAGGACAGCTTCACCCCAAGGGCTGCCTGGCTTTCAGAGCTATTTCAGGCACTGGTGTGGAGAAAGTGTGGCCACCACGTGGGAAGCTGACTTTGAAGGTGGATCCCCACCCCTGCCCCTGGGGTCCCAGTTTTGCCTCAGAGAAGGAACTGGGTGGGCACCCAAGGGTTAACACTCTGGTTCAGCTCGCATGTGGCTGGGCTGGCTCTTCTTCCCCTCCATTCTTCCTCCCACCCACCCGGCCTCAGCCTCTGGGACAGCCACGAAGGCCCCTCTGCGGCAGGCCCACAGACATCCCTCAGTCCCACCGTCCAGCCTCACCTGTCCCTTCCTCCTCATCAACAAGGGCCCTGGAGCGGCCTCGGCGGGACCAGTGGGACCCGACCTCCCGCTGCTCCTGTCTAAACCAGCCCCCTGCTCTCTCCACCTTTGCTTTCTTCATGGTATCCCTCCAACCCTTATCTTTGTCTTGTTGCCTATCAGCTCACCCTCCACCATTTCCCCTCCCAGCCCCGCCCCCCCCCCCCCCCTCCCGCCCCCCCCCCCCCCCCCCCCCCCCCCGTCGTGCCCCCCCCCCCCCCCCCCCCCCCCGTGGATCCATCTGCTCTTCCCCTTCCTTCTCAACCCCACCTGCAATCCCCTTCATGCCCCTCCAAATATCTGTCTGCTTCTCTCCCAGCCAGGTTTCTCCTCCCATTCTCCTCTAGGGCTCCTCGGAAGTAAACCTACTGGGAGACCACCCTACTATTCATTGACAGGGCCGCCCTGCGCTTTCTAGGAGCTGCCCCAGCTAGTGCTGGCTGTTGGGTCCAGACCCCCCCCCCCCATGCAGGCCTGAGCAGCCCCTGGCGCACCTAGGGTTCTGCACCACCAAACCCTCCTTCCACCTTCCTCTGCCGCTGCTAAGCCCAGGATCTCCCCAGCTGACTGAACCAGATTTTGCAATAAAAAGATTCAGAACTAGTCCCAGGCAGCTCTGGAGTCCCGTCCCCTGCAAAACAGCCTCGATCCAGCCACCCAAGCCCCCAGTAGCTCAGGCCGGCCGCTGGAACAAGTAGAGGCTTGCCTGACTCCTTCCTTCTGCCAGCAGGTTCCTGGGCACAGGCCCTGGCATTCTGTAAGCTGGATGACCCCTGAACTTCCCCCACCCAGAAGCGTCCACTCCCCAGCAGGGCCTGGAAGCACGTGTGTGGCCCACGGGGAAGGCGCCACACTCAGCGCACAGCCACTGCGCCTGGCTCTTGGCGGAGTCGGGGCAGAGGAGAGAGGCAGGGGCTCACACGGAGCTGGTACAGAGCCTCTGCCCAGGGCTGCGAACCCCTCTCTCCCGCCAGCGGGCGGCTCAGTGTGCGCCTCCGCGCAATGGGGGTGAGCAGCCTCCCCTTTCCAGGAAAGTACCGCAGCCCCGGGAGCAGCTGCAGGGCGCCACCGGGCTCAGCCGGGGCGCGCCCGGGACCTCGGGCAGCCGGCGTGCAAAGATGGGAAGGACACCGGAGCCCGCGGTCTCCGCGGGGGAGCGTCGCCGGCCGGCGCGCCCGGGCAGTCGGTTCCGAGGAGCCGCGCCGCGGCGCCTGCTCCCGCCGCAGCCCTGCCGGCCCCCCGCCGCCCCGCGGCCGCCGCTTACCGTGGGAGGGCAGCGCCCGGCGGCGCCCCGCGAGGTCATACGGGCAGCTGGGTCCCGGCCGGGCGCGTCGGCCGCCCTCGCTCGCTCGCTCGCTGGCCGCCGCAGAGCCCGCGCCCCGGCCGAGGGCCGCGCTGCCGTCCCGGGGGTGCGGAGAGCGGGCGGCGGCGCCGAGAGCACCCAGGCAACTTTCACTTTCCACCAGTCGGGCTCCACTGGCCAGCTCCTCGGCACAGCCTTTTAAGCGGACTTGTGGGGCATGTGGTTTATGGGAAATCACCTTGGACAGGCGCCAAACACACAGACGCACATACACACACACACACACACACACACACACGCACCCGCGCGCGCGCACTGCCACAGAACCCAGACACAGACACACTCCAGAGCCCCACCGATCCGCCTCCCCTCCCCCGCCCCGGGGCTGGTCTTCCCCGTAGTCCTCCCGGGCGCCCTGCTTTCTGTGCTCAGCTCCGGAGCCCGCAGCGGAGTAACGCGGGCTGCACCGCCTCCCGCCCTTCCGCGCTCCCGCTTCGCACCGAGCCTTTCCTTTTCTTTCCTTCCGCGCTCTCCAGGCAGATCCGGTGCTCTCGCTCGCTCTCTCTCTCTTTCTAATATTCCTTTCGAGGGACTTTCCCTCCAGGCCTGAAAATTCCCAAATCTGAGCAGGAAATGGGCTGAGAGCAGGGGCAAACAGTGGAGCCGGGGGCCTCCCCGGGCGGCGCGCGCTGCAGCACCTGGTGGCGCTGGAGTCGGCGGTTTGCGGCAGCCCCCTTCTTCCCAGGCGGCCCGCCCAGCCTCGGCTCTCTCAGTCCGGGGGCAGGGTACAGGCGGGGAGGCCAGCTACCTGGCCCGGAGCGGAGGGACTGTGTGCCGTGGCACAGAGCCGGGACGCTCTGCTCTGTGCCGGGAGACACTCTGGGCACTTGAACTGCGGGTGATGTAAATGCTGGCTGATAACCCGAGCGCTCCTGCCTGACCTCCCAAATCTAGGGTGATTGGCACCTGGGCCCTAGATTTCCATTGATGCTTTTGGAAATGCATTTCCAGAGATGCTGAATCACACTTTGTCTCTCCATGAGAGCGAATCTAAATGAAGCCTAACAGGATGAGCCTATCAATTATAATGCCAGCCTCAGGCTTTCTTTCTTTTTTGAATTCATTATGATTCAATGTTTCAGTCCCTCTAGGAGGCCACCTACCCTCACCCCCTGGGAAATACGGGATATGTGGCCTGGTCCCAAAGGGGCATCTTTTGTCGCTTGCTCCAACCCCAAGCAATAATTTTACATCCTCATGCCCTTGCTCACACTGGTCCTTCTGCTTGGAATGTTCCTCTCCCCCTTTGTCTTTATGGCAAACTCCTCATCCTTCAAGCCTGAAATAATACCACATCCTCTGCCAGCAAAGCCTTCTTTGACTCCCCAGGCAGACCAATGGTTCCTATTTCTGTATTCCCACCGGACTTGGCTCTTTCCTTCATGGTGGCCCTGATAAGTTGTTATTCATTCATTCTCCACCTTATTCCAAGAAGTATCTACGGGGGTACTGATCGTTTTATTGGGCCCCCACTCTCACTGAGGCTTCCTTCAGCCTGGTCCTTTGCTCACTTACCTCAGAACAACAGTGCCTAACACATCATAGGTACCCAGTTTACTGTGATTGAGTCAAATGAGGCCATTAGAGAACAATGCATTCATTCGACAGATATGCACTATGCGCTCCTGTGTGCTGGCCCCCGGGGGGGGGGGGGGGGTATGATGATGGACACGCCCACATGTCCCTGCTTTCATGGGCTTGGGAGCAGTCAGAGCTAAGGAGTGTGATGGGTCCTCAGAGCCTTGAGGAAGGAAGGTAAGAGACAGAGCCCAGTCAGAGGAAGGAGGTTAAGGATTTACTTCCCCTAGGCGTGCTTTGTCAAGTGTCCCTGTACAAAGAAAAACCCCCATACAACACAACAGTGCTTAGGACTGATAAGGGGTTAGAGGAAGTAATGTGAGGAGATGAACCTCTTGGCTTGTTGAAAGGAAGTCAAATTTTACCTGCTCCCTCCTTTACCACCCAACCCTGCCTCAGGCTCTCTGGAAGGCATCTGTCCTCACACGAAGCTTGGGTCCCTGTTCTCCCTCAACTGAAATCCAGGTTTGAACCCTGACTCTGCCACTTAGACATTAATTTCCTTTTCCTGCCAAAGTGGTGAGGATTGAATGGACGGCACGCGCAAGTGTTTCCGTGGGGCCTGAAGGGAGTGAGTCCTGTTATTGTAGTTGCTCTTGTTATTATCATCGTCTGTCCACTCCCAGGGGCCGTAAGCAATGACACAGCAGTGGCACCCTGGACTTGGGAGTCCCAGTGCCAGGCTTCAGTCCCAGCTCTGCCACTCGCTTGCGGTGTAACTTTAGACAAAGCCCTGAATTCGTCTGAGCCCTTCTTTCCTCGTTTGTGCAATGACCATGGCAAGCCCTTTCCCCAAGGAACGGCTGTGAGGTCAAATGGGCGACATATGGAGGTCTCTAGGGCAGCCGACAGCACAGAACAAATGCGTAGTTATGAAAGAACATTTTGGAATCTTGGGCTGTGGGATGCTGGGAAGCTGCAGGGGGCCGGGCAGGGCCCTGGATCCCCAGGACGCCACAGCGGGACTCCCAGCTGTCTCGTGTCTGTTACCTGAAAAGGAGGGGCTGTGAATCTGCTTGACTCCGGATGTGCTTTACCACCTGACACGGGGAAATCGAGTCTGGAAGAGCTTATGGGGTGCCTGATGGGCTCCCCTGGGCTGCATCTCTCTGTGCTCTTTCCTGCACTGGGCCAATACTCTTGCCGTGTGCCTGGGAGACCTCGGGCAGGCAGGGCGTCGTTGGATCTCAGGCCTAATCCAGCAGGATGTTTCCATGTGCACACAGCTACTTAGCTGTTCACACCAGTGTAGGCCTGCCTGTGCCCAGCCACGGCAGGGAGTGCTGGAACCACAGAACTAGAAGCATGTCCATCCCATATTGCCCTAAATGAGCAAATGAAGGCCCAGACAGGCAAAGGCACCTCCTCCAGACTAATGCATGAATCGGTGCAGTCCGGGGTGGGGGCTTCAGGAGTGAGGCCTGGAGGGAGCCACCTCTGGGTCCCCTGTGCTCTCCCTGGTCAGATTTGCTGCCGTTCTCCACACTGACTTCCGGGGGAGTCATGTCCGGAGCTGGGTCACTGGGGAGGCATAGAGGAATTTGGAACAATCCAAGATTTCGGTCTCGATGATTTCCTAATGTAGCATCATCAAGAGGGCAGCCCTCAGCTGACCCTGAAGGAGGGCAGAAGGGAGTACGAGAGGGACCCAGCTTTCCAGAGGGATGAACCAAGGGTGGGAGGAGAGAGGCTGAAAAGAGAAATGGAGGTGGATGGCAGGAAGTGGGAGGAAAGCCTCATTTGCTGGGCGTTGACATGTCATTTCCTTGAAATTACTTGACAGGCAACATCCCCTTGAGATCCTTTCCAGGGAGTTGACTTCTATCACAAAGGGCTCCCTTGCTGGTTCTTTCTTCTGTCCCTTTCTTCTCCCCCTCTTCTCCCTCCCCTCCTCCTTCCTCCTTCCTTCCTTCTTTCTTCCCCCCACCTTTCTTTCTCTTCTTCTCTCTTTCTCCTTCTCTTCTCTCCTCCCTCCTTCCTTCCTCCTCTCTCTCCTTCTTTCTTTCTTCTATCAAAGTGGTCCCATGACTCTTCGGGAAGTGGACGGGGCAGGGGTGGGGTGGGGGGTGGATAGCAGCAGCCTTGGAAGCTGGGGCCACAGAGGGAACACTGCTTTCCTGCCCGCCCTGCTCCTCACAAGGAGCAATGGGCCCTCTCAGGTTGCTCTCATGAACTCCTCAGAGCTGATCTATGGAATCTAGAAATAAAACAATTACCCACAGGGAGTCTGGGCTTCCCAAGTGCCACTCCCTACCCCCCCTAGAGTCACAACCCCTCAGCAGAGGAAATGTCTAGAATGAAATTTTGTTCCAATCCTCATTGGAAAAAGAGAATCACAAGGAGGATGAGGTGTCTGCTGGTGTCCAAACAGCACACAGGCCCACTCCCTATCTTTGGTCCTGTGTGACTTCAGAGCAAATGAGGCAGAGAATTACTTGGAAACAGGAAGTAAAAACCTACGCTCTCCGTATTCATCTGTTAATGCAATAAGCATGTTCGCTGTTGAGTGCTTGTTGCATGCTGGGTCTTGTGCTCATCCAGGCCAGCTGAATTACATGCCCCCTCCTCCTGGACTGCCAGGGCCAGTCCAACACGCGGCTGGGCGAGTAATGATGGGGAAAGGTCCCAGGTGCCCCAAGGGCCCGAGTGGCTTGGCTTCTGGAAGTCACTGCAGGGAGCCAGAAACCTGGAGAGCGAAGAGCCTGAGGGTCGGAAGAGTTCAGGTCCCAGATACCCCTTTCTTCGACTCCATATGATTTAAGGGGGTTGCTCGCCTGGGTTCTCTGTCTTGGTTTGCCTGAGGCAGACTCGGAAATCCAAGAGGAGCCTTCCTCCCTGGGGGGCCGGGCTGGGCGGGATGGGGCCGCCCTGAAGAAGGGGCGTGCGAGCAGGAGGGAAGGCCTTTCCAGGGTTGCCCTGTGTAAGGGAAGGAGAGGCACGAGTGACTCTCACTCCAGCCTGCAACACTCCTCTCTGCGGCTGCCCCAAACCCCAGGCCAGAGGCCCGGCCCAGCCGTAGGCCCTCCAGCCAGGTGGCAAGGCTCCCTGTTGGCAGGTGCTGTGCACTTTTCCCCAGGGAGGAGGAAGACTCAGAGTAGCTGTCACCGGGGGAGCGGTAGAGGGTGGCGAGCAGATCAGTCCTGCAGCCAGACCGCTTGGCTTGAAACTCGGCTCTGCCTCCTGCTAGCTCCATGGCCCTGCGTAGGCTACTTAACCTTTCTCAGCCTCAGTTTCCTCATCTGTAAAATGGGAGATAATAATGGCATCTTCCTCAGAGGCTTCTATAGAGTTGTTATCATGTGCAAAATGCTTAGAACATTGCCTGGAATGCAGGAGGTGCTCTATAGGGGGGAGAATCCTTAGGCCGAGAGGGCACTGCTTCTGTGGACCGGTCGGCGCTACCCCATGCTCAATTAGAAGAGGACTCCAGAGTGGCTGTGTTAATGCCTCCTCAGCAGAGCCCGGGGCCAGGGAACAAGGGGGTGGGGTAGGGAGGCTCGAGGCCAAGGCTGCTTCCACCTCAGGGAGGCCCCTCTCCTGCTGTGCCAACGTTCCTCTGGACCCTGTGGTGGCCAGAGCCCTGCTCGGAGGCCAGGAGGGTGCAGGGCACGGGCTTAACCCTGGAGCCTAGAGGGATGGATGGGCCTGTGCAGCCGCCGGGTCCGGAGCTCTCTGAGTTGCTGACAGGAGCAGGAATGCAGTGTTCCTTGGGAGCCTCTTCCCTCTCCTAACCACAATTGGCCCATGTAACCGCAACCACCAATGGTCCATTCATTGGAAAGCCTCCTGCTCCTTGTCGGGAGCCCGGCACAGCTCCCTCCCCCGCCCTCACATTCCTGCTCCCAGCTGAGCTCCTGGCCCTAGAGCAGCCCAGCCATCAGGCCTGGAGGCCCTTACTTTCTCTCCTCCCCTGGACAGGCATCTGCAGCAGAGTCCAGGCAGGGCCAAGGTGTGGCATGAAGGCTCTTTGGGGCTGTTAGGTGAGAATTTTCTTCCCAGAATGAAATCCTCTTCCTTGAATTCTAGTGCTGGGCAGGGCCCAAACTCGTTGATCCAGTCCTCTGTTCAGTGTAGCAGAAGGAACATAGGATTTGGGGGCAGCTCAAGTCCTACATATCTAATTTACCACCAGGGACTTTTTGGCAAGTTGCTAGAACCCCCTGAGCCTCTGTTTGCTCATCTCTTAAATGGGCATCACTGTGACCTCCCATGATATAGCAATAGGATCCAATTAGACATTTCCTGGGGAATACTCTGTACCCTTGGAATACTCCAGCAGATGTTGGCTATCATTACTAAGGACTTTGGGTCTGAAACCAGAGAAGCCACATTCAGATCCCAGATCTGCTACTCCCCAGCTGGGAGATCAGGGGCAACGTAGAAACCTCTTTGGAGCCTCAGTTTCTCTCCCTGATAAGTAGAAATAATGCTACCTGCCTTAGAGAGTTTGTGAAAAGTCAATAGAGGAAAAAAGGCAGACCCCGGTCGCAGGGATAGGGTTGCATGAAATGTTAGTTACAATTTTTCATAGGAGTAGTAGTGATGATATGGCCGGAGGAACTTGCCACGGAAAGTAACCCAGGCTCGCAAGCGTCTTCTGTCCCACTCAGCTGCAGCTCCCCATGCTGTAATCACTCAATAAATATTTGCTGATTGATTGAGGATGACTGATCCTGGACTCCGGTGCTGACATCCCTCGAAAAGCTGGAAACTCTAAACCTCCCGGCGCCAGGCCCTGGGCTGCTCTACAGGGGATGGGACCATCTTGCCTGGAGCCCCCCTCCACCCCTCCACCCCTGCCTTAAGTCAGATTCTTGCTTCCCTGAAATCGCACGAAACACTATTTCATGAAATTGTATTTTCACTTACGCAAGAACACTGTCATGCCAAAAGCTATTTTATTGTGAAGAAGCAAAAAACCATAGAAAATATATTTTTAGAACACAACAATAAAAATCATATTCCAGTTCTTCCTTGGGTGTTAAAAATAAGACCATGGACTCTATGCTTGATTTTTTTAAGCCAACTTCAAAGAGGGATCTTCTTAGAGTTGAGTTTTGGGGGGATCCTCAATTGTGGGCTCATGTCATCCTGGATACTGTGTCTTTAGGGAGTTTCCCCCCCTTTCTGCCAGCGGGAGCCAGGACCAGAGAAAAATTAGACAGGTTCTCTGAGATCACTAGCATTTCTTCAGACATTAATTAACTCATTCATTTAATGAACATCTAGGGAGCACCTACCAACTATCTGGGCCCTTGGCACTGAGGCTAAAATCATCAAATAAGACTTGTCCCTACCCTCAAAGAGCTTGTAAACACACTGTTCCTACACAGAGCAGCAGTGCCCCACAGTGTTAGGGGCAGGTGTGGGTGGGAAGAGAGCCAGGAAGGTTTCTAGGAGGAGGAGAACTTTGAGCTGCATTGAGAGCAAAAGTGCACCAGGTGCAGAAATGGGGAAAGGATATTCCAGAGGGAAGAGCATGCACAAAGGTCAAGAAAGGTGAGCAACGGTGCAGTGGGTTTTGGGCAGTATAATTATTCTGGAATGACTGGGGCTAAGGAGGAAGAATGCAGTGGGAGAGAGGCAGACCGGCCTGTAGGTCACATGTGACATTTGACTTTACCTTGAGGAGCCACTGGGGAAGCTGGGGTGGGTGACAGGATCAGATCCATCCATTCGATGCATGTTTTCTGAGCTTAGGGCGCTGTTCTTACTTCTGAGGGGCCCAGGAAGAGGCCCACATTATACTGTGCAGACATCCTCAGGAAATGCAGCCTCTAATCAGGAAGCCAAGGGATTTGGGGGTGTTAGGGATTAATCACATTTATTATCAGCTAAAGGGCAGGAGCCCAGGAGCTAAGCAGATAGAGAGCTGAGGCCACTGAAGGAGCCAAGGTCCTAGGGGCAGGCAGGAGAAAGATCAAGGACGCAAGGAAAGGTTTAAAGGGTCAGAAGAAGGGATGTTTCACCTTCAAGGTTAAAGATGTGGCTTTGGCAGAAGGAAAGGGGCTCAGGAGATTAAATGCTGCGGAGAGAGAAGTTCAAGTGACCAGTGGTGGGTCCAGGTGGGAAGGGAAAGAGGAGGGTCAGAAGTTCACTGCCTCATTCAACAAGGCAAATGATTATTGAGTGTTACCAGGGGACTGCTGTGGGCTGTGGTTACTGCCTCCAGGAGCTCCTGGTCTCTTTCTGCCCAGCCTGCTGCCCACCCCACCCCTCCCAAGTCCTCTTGTTGAAATCACCTTTCTGAAGTCGTCTGAAATGTCCCCTCAGGGAACCTTCTCATTTGCTGTCAATGGGAATGCTTTCTCCCTCCGCTGGGCCCCATGCTGCTTTGGTCTCTGTCTCTCCCTTTTGTGTGTATATCTCCCATCCTTCCTCCAACTAAACGTGAGAGTCTTAAGGATGGAGACAGCTTTCTATCTTTTGCAGCACCCAAATATACTAGGTGCTCAATAGAAGTTTGTTGAATGGATGAATTAAGGAATGAACGAACGAATGGACTTCAAGAACACAGGTCACTCTTCATCTGGAAAAGACCACCCCCCTTGCCAGCCCCCTGCCCCCTGTCCTGCCCTCCCCCTCCCCCCCTTAGCTGAGCTCCTCCCTTCAATGCCCGCTGCTTGTCCCAGGGCTGGCAGCTGGGTCACATGCTTGTCACAGACCCTTCACACTAGGGTGAGGTCAGGGCTCTGGCAGGATGCCCAGCTGCTGGGTTTGAACTCACTCTGTCAGTGAGCCCAGGTGTGAGCAGAACCTGGTGGGCTCTTGCAGGCTCACCAAATGCCCCTGAGACTTGCTGACCAGGATGCTGGAGCAGCCCTCAGGCCTTCCTCCCTCACGGTCTCTCCTTTCTCTGCTCCAGCCCTCACGTCCCTGGGGGGCCATCCGGTCAGTGGGCACCCTCAGCTACCACGGGCGGCTAGTGTTGCAGAGGCTCCAAGCGCCACCCATCCCCCACCCCCACCTTGCCTGATGACAGGCTTTCCTCGGGTTGGTCCCAGTGTTTGGCTTCAGCCTCGGCTTTCATTATCCACCTGCAGGCCCCACAAAAATTGGATAGCCATCCAATCTATGAATCTTTTTTTTTTTAAGTTTTATTTATTTCAGTAATCTCTACACCCAACGTGGGGCTCAATCTCATGACCCCGAGATCAAGAGTCGCATGCTCCTTTGACTGAGCCAGCCTTGTGCCCCCACTCCATGAATCTTTATTCAATGTTTATCCTGGCCTGGCTGAAGGTTAGTTGCTGGAATTTCCAAAATAAAAGACAGTCCACTCTCAAGTAGCTTACAGTCCAGCAAGGCTGGAGGGGGGAAGGCAAGGAAGCAACCAGCTCCAGTGCCCCGCCCCATCCCTTAGTTAGGGCCAAAGGCGGGAAGCCCAGGTTGCCATGGGAGCGCTAGGAGGAGGGGGTCAGGAAGGCTAATAGAGAGGGGAAGGACACGCCCAAGGGAGGAAGAGAGGGGAGAGGAAGGGAAGGGTGTTCCAGCCAGCAGGAGCAGTGAGTGCAGAGGGGCAGAGGGGAGACTGGTTTGGCGTGGCTGGGTGTGGGCAACATGGGGTTTGATGGTCAGGTGGGCAGGGGCCCACAGGACTGTCACTATGCACCCATGCCCACCTGTGGAAAGGAACCCCTCCTTCAAGAACATTCGACACTCTTCCAAGGATTCCTGTTTCCTCAGCCCACCTGGTTTCCTCCTTTTTAGCCCCCAATGGCATTGCATATCCCTCTGAGGGCCCTTTTTACATTCTAGTTTATTTTAGCCTTATATGTGTACCTGCCCTACCTCTTCTCCCCGACTGGGAACTCCTCTAGAGCAAGAACACATCATTTTAATACTCTGTGCAAATATTTAGAGAGGACCTGCTCTGGGCCAGGTTTAGGGTCCTGGGAATGCAGCAGAGACCTCCACAGACAAACTGAATAGAACTACCCAAGTCCCCACCCAGAGCACCTCTGTCCCTTTCTCAGGCTCACCGGTGAGTCCATCAGGAGGTTGCTTGATGAGCAAGGAGCGCATCCAAACGAAGGGCAGTCATCTGATGCCACTTGCTGTGTGACTTTTGGCAAACCCTGTAGCCTCTCTGATAGGGATAAAAGTAACTCCTCCCTCAGGGACTTGTCAGGAGCAAGCACACCAACAAATGTGAAAGAGCTAGGTGAACTTTAAAGCAGACTCCAAAGGCCCGAAGTTTGGGAGTAGAGTACTTTTCCACTGTTCCTGGCCAAAGTGCACCTTCCAAGAGATGCTCTGTGCAGATCAGGCAGTCCTGCCTGGACAAAGCCCACCAGCTCAGCTTGGCTCACTCCTCTCTGGTTTGCCCCCTCCTTCCTTTTTCCTTTCTTTTCTTTTCTTTCCTTTTTCTTCTCTTCTCTTCTCTTCTTTCTTTCTTTCTTTCTTTCCTTCTTTCTTTCTTTCTTTCTTTCTTTCTCTTTCTTTCTTTCTTTCTTTCTCTTTCTTTCTTTCTTTCTTTCTTCTTCTTCTTCTTCTTCTTCTTCTTCTTCTTCTTCTTCTTCTTCTTCTTTTTTTTTTGCATTTCTTATCAGCAAGGAGAAGCTTCCAGCTCTGCTAGGAGGCTTCCTCCTGTGTAAGGCTGTGATTCCTAATGCTGCAGAGCACCCTCTCATTCTAGAAGATTTGCTTCTTGGTTTCTTTAACTTCTGGGTTGAATGGTATCCAAGTTTCAACATCAGAAGAATGGGAAGTTCTCAAATATGTTCACATGGTGGAGCCTCTAGAAACCAAAGCCCTTTTTGTGGAACTTAAAAAAAAAAAAAAAAAGTAGTATGTGCCACCTAAAATCATCCTTAACTGTGTTAAACCAGAGACCATGGGATCTTTGGTTCTTCTGGAGACAAGCAGTAGCAGCAGCCACAGGTTTAAGGTTTAAGAAGAATGTCAGAATCTCAAGTCCTAAGTGGAGAACATTCTACACTCAGCCTTCAGATGGGTCTTTATGTTTAGGGGTGGGACTCCTGGTCCAGGGAACAGAATTTGAGAACTCTGGGTCTCAGAGTCAGGCCAGACCTTAAAAGAAATGGCCCAGTGTCCTAAGGGCTCTGCTGGCCTCCCAGCTGCCCTAGCTTTCCTTACTTTCCATTTTCCTTTCCTTTCTTATATGCTGAACCCCATGATGCCCAAGACTATTCTGATCTTCCTTCTCTTCTCGTCTCTTTCTAGAAAGGTAATGGCGCATGGCCATTACTTAAGAATATGTGCCTCAGGGCAAGACTGTCTGGATTCAAATCCAACCTCTGTACTCACTGTGTCAGCTGGGACAAGCTCTCTGTGCCTCAGTTGCCCTATTTGTAAAACGGCAATAATAATAATCCTGACCTCAGTAGTACTGGTGAGGATTGAATGAGTTAACACGAGCGCCAGCAGGCGCTTTCTGTAAAGGGCCAGCTAGGAAATATTTCTGGTTTGCTGGCCATACTGTTTGGGTCACAACTATTCAACTCGGCCACTGTATCTCAAAGTCAGCCCTAGACAACACATGCATGATTGGCCAAGCGGGGCAATGAAACTTTATTTATAAAAGTAGGCAGAGAGCCAACTTTGCCCTGAAGCCTGTAGTTTGCTGACCCCGAGTTAATGCATGAAGAAAGTGTTCGTCATACAGTAAACACTCAGTAAGTGTAGCAATTTTTTTAAAGATTTTTTTATTTGAGAGAGAGAGAGAGAGTGTGTGTGTGTGTGTGAGCAGGGGGAGGGGCAGAGGGATAGGGAGAGAGAGAATCCCAAGCAGGCTCCATGCTCAGTGGGGCCCCGCACGGGGCTTGATCTCAGGACCCTGAGATCACGACCTGAGTGGAAATCATGAGTCAGATGCTTAAGTGACTGAGTCACCCAGATGCCCCAGTGTTAGCAATTATTATTTGTTCACAAATGAATTAAATCTTTGAGTACCTACTCTGTGCCCGTCACTGGTCTAGGTGCTGGGGATACAGCCCTGAGCAACACAGACCAGGTCCCTGAGCTGGTGGAGTCACATTAGGGACTTGCGGGGGGGCACGGAAGAAATGAGGAAACGAATCAGGGAGAACAGCAGGTGGTGGTCAGGGCTATGGTGAGAATGGAGTAGGGGCAGGGAGAGTGATGTCAGGGTAACCTCCGTGAGAGGTGCACTGAGGGTGGCCTCCCAGAGCGTGTGACATTTAAGCCGAGACCCCTGTGACAAGGAGCCCGCTGCGTGGCCACTGGGAGAAGAGAATCCCAGGCTGGGGACACAATAGGTCTGGCTCCCGCTTCTGCCCCGTAGCCCAGTTCTGAGCCGGCAGCAGGGTCTGCGGGACTAAGGACCAGGAGGAGGGAGAGGAGGAGGAAGGGCAGGACAGAAAGGAAACTCTGGGTGCCTTCTGATCTACAGCTCCGCTGCTGCAATGGCTGTAGGAGGCACGTGTCTCCTCATCCTCTTGGTCCTCAGCCCCTCTCCCTAGGATATATCCCTTTGCTCAGCATCCCACCCATCTGCCCAGCTCCTCTCTCCCCTTCTCTCCTCCCGCCGCCTGACTCAGAGCCCTCCGGTGGGTGCCCTGGTCCGGCACCCACTTCTGCTCTTCACATCTGCCCCTGGGGTCCCAGGCCTGCCGCAGCCAGCTCCCCACTCCCCGCAGCCAGTTCCCCACTCCCTGCAGCCAGAGGTGCTCCCTTCCTGCCATCTGGCAGGTGAGCTGGAGGGAGGGTCGGATTCCCCTTCCTTCTGCGCATGGGAAGTTGGGCCTCCAGGCACAGGGAATGGGAAGAGCTTCCCTGGAACCACTCCCAGAGGCAGACCTTGGAACTGGAAGAAAACTTGGGAGTCCTGCCCTCCAGTGCACGGTTCCCTAACGTTTTGTTGGTTGAGAAAATGTCTGTGTACCTATGGATCCTGGACTCTGTTCCACGTCCCCTGTCTTCCTTTCCTTCACACCCAAATTTGCAGCTTCTCTCTCTCTCTCTTTTTAAAAACCTCTTTATTGAGGTATAATTGATATAGAAAAGAACGGTACATATTTAATGCATACAAGGTGATGAGTTTGGACGTATGGGTATGCCTGTGAAACCATCACCACAATTAGGGTAGAGGACATACCCACCACTTCCAAAAGTTTCTTTGTGTCCCTTTGTGTTTTGTTTTGCTTTGTTTTATTTTTGTGGCAAGAACACTTACCATGAGATCTACCCTCTTAATAAAACTTTAAGGGCACCACATAGCATCGTTCACTGGGGACACCATGGCCTTCTCTTCCTAAACGTTATGGCTCACACAGAATTCCGCGGCATGGCCGAGTCCAGGAACGAGGCTTTGTGACATCACTCTTCTGGAGACAACACGTTCTAAACTCCAACAACTTTTGGAGTTGGAGCCAGCCTGCCCCAGTGACAACTATAGTAGGCTGGCTCTTGCCCTCCTCTATGTCAGAGGGATGGGTTTCCTGACCTGGTCCCAGTTCCAGGTTACACCCTTCTGGGGGCCTGGAGCCTTCTGTCCCCTCCTTCAGTGCTCACTTCCTTAAGAAGCCTCGCCAGACATTGTCCCCGACTCTCTGCCCTCGGTTCTAGCATCTCCCTCAGAGGGCGTGCCTCAGAACCAGCCCTGGCCGGTGTGCCCCCCTCACCCTGACAGGCCTGGGAGGGCCAGAAGGGTGCCTCCTCTCTCCTTCATGGCCTTCACTACCTCCCCGGCTGGCTGGAAGACGGTTTCTAGAACTGCCTGACTCACCCACAACTGGTGTTGTCAGGCTGGCTGTCATGTGGCGCGGTGGGTCCCAAGCGGGTAGAAGGGCAGCACGGGTTGGGGTGGGTGGGTGTACTCCCAGCCCATTTGGGGGCCTCCCTCCCCACTCCGTGTTGTCCTGTGTTGCTGTCTTGGTGCCCAGGAGGCTGGCTGGGGAAGGGAAAGTCTGACCCCTCTTCCTGTCAACAATGACTTTCTGCTCAGAGCTGACCCCTCTGGGGTGAGTCACCGGGAAGGGCAACCAGCCTCTGCCAATGGAAAGGAAGTATCAGTGTGTGAGCTTTCCTTCCGCAGCCCAAGACTGCCAGGGGCCTGCGGCTAGATGACGGCCTTCCATCGGAGAGAAGGGCTCACAACACCCCGCTGGGGCCCCCCCAAAATGGGGGTGGTCTCTAGTCCATCTGGTGTTCTTAAACATGGCTTTGGCCATGTCAAGCTCCCTTACAATCTTTGGAGGCTCTTCACTTCCTCTAGAATAAAGTCCAAATACCTTAGGTTGGCCCCAACTTCCCTTTTTGACCTCATCGCCCTTCATTTCCCTCATGCCCTTGGCTCCAATCAGGGTGGCCTCCCTCACTCCTGAATGTGAGAGCACCCACAGCCACCTCCACTCCTTTGCCTTTGGCATGCCCCTTGGGGGCTCCAATGTCTTTTCCTTTCCAGATGTGCCCATACTTTAAACCCCATTTGCACTCTCACATCATCCATCCTTTCAAAAAATATTCGTTGAATGCCTTTATGTGTCAAGCCCTGGGCCAAGGGCTGAGGTTTCTACCACCAACAAGCTAGACAAGGTAGCATTCAGGTTTGTGGAGGGTACAGAGACATACACAGGCATTTGCAATGTAGCAAGGGGGGCTCAGGGTGCTAGGGAAACACCCGGGAGGAGCACCTGGCCCCACCTCGAGAAGATCACGGAGGACTTGCTGGAGGAGGTGACACTGCTGGTTTCTTAAGGAGTAAGGAGGAGTCAGGTAGGCAAGGGAACCAGGGAAAGAAGGGGGCAGCAAGGATGTTGGGACCAGCAGAAGAGGAAAGTAGGAAGGCCCGAGGCAAGCGATGGTACATTCTAGGAACTGAATGTTGGTCATAAAGTCTGGAGTCTAGGGTGCAAGGGGCATGGTGGGAGAAGAGGCTGAGAGCTTCCCAGTGGCTCTGTACTATTTGGACTTCATCCTCAGAGCCATGAGAAGCCGATGCAAGGGTTATTATTATTATAGCAGAGGCTCACACTGAGCAGACTTGCACCTTAGAGGGTCCAGAATTACTACAGCGAAGGCTGCAGATTGGAGGAGGGAAGGGAGCTGAGGCACAGAGGGAGTGTCCAGAGCTCCTCCCAGCTAACAGGACTTGATGATTGCCTAGCTGGTGGGGGAGCAGTCAGCATGGCTGCCAGGTTTCTGATGAAGCAGTGGGGAATTTGGCTGCGAGGAGCAGTCTGTGGGTAAGAGGATGATGAGTGCAATCTTGAATGTGTTCAGTTTGGGCTCTCCGAGGGGCAGTCAAGGGCAAGCAGGTGCCCCCCCCCGCTCCGGGGGGTGGACAAAGCTAGATCTCTGGACAGAGAGAGGTCCGTGTGGAGGGATTGACTTGGAGGCCCTGGGTGTATATGGTCATTGAACTGGGAGACGATGAGATGCCCCTCTTCCATGAAGCCTGCCCTCGCCCTCCAGCTTACTGTACCCAGCCCTAGTCTTCCCTTGACATCGTACATGCTGCCTTGTAGGATTAGTTGTCCTCTAAGTATGTCCCATCTTCCTGATCAGAGAGTTCTCAGAGGTCAGCCAATTAGGAGACCCTTGCAAAGTCCTCATAGCAGGGGTGAGAGCCTGACCCAGAGAGAGAGGGGACAGATACAAGAAATATTTTAAAAGGGGTTTTAGTGAGGCTCATGATTGGCTGGGTGTGTGGGTGAGGGAGAAAGAGGAGTCCTAACTAATCCCAGTTCACTGGCCTGGGGGTTAGTTTAGAGGACAGGAAGAGGGACAGGCTTCAGGAGGAGGAAAACAGGTTCCGCTTTGGACCCATTGATTTTGTAGTGATGCCTGAGGAAGGAACCTCTAGCTGGAGAAGTCCAGAAGGTCACAGGACCCTGGAGTCTGAGGCTAGGAGGAGTCTGGAGTTATACATGAAGCAGCCTCATCCACCACCCCTCTCCCTGCTCCAGCCACATTGGCCTTCTTTACAAGCTCATTTCTCACCTCAGGGCCTTTGCACTTGCTTTTTCCTCAGCCCCAAACACTCTTTCCTTCCACATTCACATGGCTTGTGCATACAGATAAGTCGGATCCCTCTGGAGTAGCCCCTTACCCCATCACTTGCTCTCTGCTTATTCTGCTTCAGTTTTCACCACAGCATGGATCACTCTCCAACCTTCTGTTGTGACTCGTTTATGTGTTTTTCTGTCTCTACACCTGGAATTTAACTTCTTTGAGGGCATGGGTTTGGTCCGTCTGGTTCACCTCAAAGGCACCTGAGGGGTGTTCAGTGCAGGCAGCTGGTGAACACAGGTGACAGAATAGCTCAGCAGGGAGGGGACCGCTGTGCCAGCAGCAGTGGCCGAAGGGTGTGGAGTGGACACGGAGTGGGAGAAGGGCTGGGGCAGAGGCTGACACCTCAGGCAGGGGAGAGGAGCCCCAGGTAGTGTGTGCAGGGCCAAGATGCCCAGGGAGTGCAGAGTCCCAGCAGGAGGAGGGGACCCAGAGAGCTCTAGGCTGGCAAAGCCCCTGGGAGCAGGCTAGTGGAGTGCGGGGGCCGGACCCCGGACACAGTGAGGAATGAGCTGGGAGGCTGGAAGAGAAGAAGAGCTGCTAGACACTATTCCAGCTCCCCGATGGAACCTGGGGGTGGGGACGGAGGTACGGGGGCGTCAGTGGTGATGAATGATGATCATAGCCTCCGGCCGGCTCTCCTGGCCCCACTTTGGCAGTGAACTCCCCATGCAGAGTAATTTCAAAAGCGTAAATCAGATCATGTCACTCCCCTGCTCAAAAACATTACTTAGAACAAAACCCAAACTCCCTAATGTGATAAACAAGGCCCTCTGGGCGCTGGCCCTGCCTTCTCCTCTGACCTCATCCCCCCCCCACGCTGGCCCTGCTCACTCCACTCCAGCCACGCGGGCTCCAGCCTGCTCCTTGGGCCAAGACCCTCCCTGCCTCCGGGCATTGGCACTGCTGTTCCCCCTGCCTGGAATGCTCTCCCCCGATTGTCACCTGGCCTCTCCCGCCTTGCAGTCAGGTGTCTGTCCAAATGTCACTTCCTCCGAGAGGCTTTTCTTGAGCATCCTAAGAGGGAGCTATCCCATCTTCTGCTGCCTTATCCTGCTTTATTTGTCTGCATGGCCGAACATTGTATCTACTATACATTAAATATGTAGTTATTTGTCAGTTTCTTACTCACCTTCCCTACTGAAGTGTAAGGTCCAGGAGGACACGGATTTTTGTCTGTTTTCTTCACTGCTACACCTTTTTTTTTTTTTAAGATTGTACTTATTTGTTTGAGAGAAAGAGTGAAAGAGCACAAGCAGGAGGAGTGGCAAAGAGAGAAGGAGAAGCAGGCTCCCTACTGAGCAAGGAGCAGGACCCTGGGATCATGATCTGAGCTGAAGCCAGACACTTAACCAACTGAGCCAGCCAAGCGCACCTCACTGCTACATCCTTAGCACATAGAAGAGTGCCTAGCACATAGTAGGCATAGATAAATACTGTGTGGGGTGGATGTCTGAATAAATGAATAACTGAATATCTAAAGCAAATTTGCAAAGAGTCCTTACATGCAGTGGCTCTTCAGCACAGCTTTGCAGAGGTCATATTCTCCTTGTACAGAGAAACAAGCCCAGGCTCAGAGCAGTTGAGTGGCTTTCCCAGATGGAGCCAGAGCCCAGGGAGGTGAGCGCAGCAGGTGAGCACAGACCAGACCCTAGGCTCTTCTCACGGGACCCTGTGGACCTTCTATGGAGAGAACTAGCCTAGCCTCCCTTGCTTTCTCCCGGTTTAGGTGGGGCGATGAGAGGAAGACTGTGAGGGGAATAAAGAAGGGCCAGGGAGAAGTGCTGGGAGGGGAGGAGAAGGAACCCAGGAGGAGCCAGGAAGGGCAAGGAATGCCTGGGAGGGGTTGGGGTGTGGGAACCGTGGGAACCATGGAACCGGGCTGGGTTCCAAGCCCTGAGGGACACCTTGGATCCCCAAAGCCCAAGTCTACCTCCAGGGGATAAACAGGGATTTGCCTCAGGAAGGGATGCCCCTGCTACTGAAGTGCTGACCTTGTAGCACTTTCTTCCCTCCACCCCTCCCCTCAGAGCTGCTGGGAATTCCCCACTTCCTGGTAGGAACCATAGAACCCTGGGGGGAATTTCCTCAGCCCCGGAATGTGGGACACCTTCCAGCTTTTATCAGAACTTCTTCACGCTCTGCATAACAACTTCTCCTGGCTCCCTGCAGATAAATTTGGAGAGGGTGGGTTGAAAGGAAAGGACAGAGTCTCCTGGGGACCTCTGAACCTGCTCGAGGAGCAACCCTTTCCCCTCACATCTCCCCGCACTTAAGGAATGGGTCCCCTCCATCCGGCTGTCCTCTCCTTAAGGTGACTCAATGGCTCAGGCCACAACTGCAAAGGCGCACCTCTAAAACCAAGACGGGGCCCAATCCCAGCTGGGGGAGGAGGCTTCTGCTGGTGCATCTCAGTGCTCCAGTCCATTTTCCCAGTGAGTCACTCTGGCCGGCTCCCCGTAGTTCCTGACCCTGCCTCTGCTTGCTGGAAGCTTCCCTTCCCTGTGTCCGGGGCCACATGCAGGAGAGAGTGGCTATAGGGTGGACTGGGGGGTGGCGTCAGTTAGCCAGCCTCAGGGGCCCCCCAGGACAAGCTGTGACCCGCTGGTGCCTGGGTCTAGACAGCAGTCACATGAATTGTGAGCACTCGTCTGGTCTGAGACACCTCCCAGGCCAACTGTTTACTCACAGGTCCCCAGAGCACTTGCTGCTTCTGAGCAAGTCTTTCTCTCAATTCATTGCAGCAAATGTTGACCCTGCCAGACCTCATGCAAGGCATTGGAGGGAAGAGGAATGAAAGAATGAAGAAGACACAGCTCCTGCCTTCAGGGAGCCTGAGGTTCATACTAACAGAACAGATCACCTAGGGGGCTTTTATGACACACCAGGCTCTGGGCGGGGGCGTGGGGACACAGATGAATAAAACATCTTTCTGAACTCAAGCAACGTAGGTTCTGCCTGGGGAGACAGGTGTACGCGGTAACTCCACTACATATGGTGGTCTCTTGCCTATCTCAGCATGCGCCCCAAGGCTCTGTCATTGCCTTTCAGCTAGCCATCACCCCCACCAGGACATGAGCACCTTGAACGCAGGGGCTGGTGTTCTGTCTTCGTATCCTCAGAGTCTCACACAACGAAACATATTTGCAAGGTAAGTTACACAAAGGACTTCTAAACAGCTGATTGTATCACAAGACTGAAAATACATGCTAAATAGAGATCTTGGCAATTTCCTGCCATTGTTGTAGAGGAGGGAGTTAATTCTGAATGTGAGGATCAGATAAGGTGTGATCAGCTAAGCCCTACAGGATGGAGGAGGAGAATGAACGGGAAGAAGGAGATCCTAGGCTGAGGCGACAGCAGGTATAAAGCCCCAGAGTCAGGAAGAAATATGGCCTATTACAGCAAATGTAAACTGGCCTAGAGGGACTGGTACACGGTGCATGGAGGGAGGAGCAGAAGATGTGGAGGCAAGGTCATGGGGCAAGGTCAAGAGGAATCATGAAGACCATGGTAAGGAGTTTGATCTTTGGTCTGTGGACATAGAGATCCTCTGGGAAATATTAAGAACAGGAGTCATGGAGACTAAGCAGTGTTTTGGGAAGATTATACTGATGACTGTGAAGGGTCTATGTGGTGAAAGTATTGCTAGGAGTGTCTTCTCTTTGGCCTTGGCCTCTTGAAGAGGGGGAGAAGCTGGGGAAAGTCGGGATGGGGGATGTGCAGAGAAATCACTTGGGAAGCCAATGTAATGTTGGGAGATGGATGACAATGATATGCAATCAGAACAGGGGTACTGGCAATAGAAGAGGCAGAATGAGTGACCAATTCGATAGAGAAAGTCAGACTGAATTTTCTAGCCAGAGTGTCCAAAAGAACACAAGAGAAGGCATAGGCTCTTGGGGTTGGGGGAGGAAGATGAGGCATGCTAGTCTGGGTTGTTACCAGTACTGGCCCCTTGGGTTCCTTAAGTAACATTGAGAAGAGAAGGACTCCTAGAAGATTCTCTTAGTCCTGCTGCCCTATTGCCAACAGGCTGTATGCCTTCAGCCTAGGAGGACACGGAGGAATCCATTTTGTTCAAAGCTCACACAAAATCTCCCAGTCCCCTCCTAGTTTTAGCCGCCGCCACGTCCCCTCTTCCCACCCACCACCATAGCAACCCACGTGGTCTGACACACAGGGATGCGTTGCCAAGAAGCAAGATTTGTGGAGGACCCAAGAAGCAAGATGTGTGCTGTCACTGTGGATGATGTCAGCTTCCATGATGTGACCCAGCCCATACCCTAGCCTCTTAGTAGCTCGGCTTCTCTATCTCTGACAACCTTCTGTCCCACTGTGTCATGGCCACCCACTTCCATAACCACTCCCCAGACTTAGTCACTACCCAGAACTCCCCCACCTCTGAAATTACTAACTCTGACATCCTTCTATCCTCTCCTCGTATTCACTCAATCATTAGCCTGCACCTGTCTTCTGTGTCCATCCGAAGCACCTGTCCACGGCCCCCCCTTCCTCCCTGTCCTTCCTCTTTCTTCACCCTCATCTCTCATGGCTTAGATTGTGTGACTCAGAATTTCATTCTTCCTTCCCTTGTATGTAAATTCCCCTTGGTTGCACCACTGGCAAAAACCCAACTGTAGGTCAATGAGCTCTGTTTTTCCTCTGAACGGTACCTATGTCGGGGGTGATTTCTGCTGGGGAAGACCACACCAACAAGCTGACTGGATCCACATCACTGGTGGTCACCAAGCCCAACCAGGTCCTCAGCACTGCCAGCTGTGTTTTCCCTGGTCAACACCTATTCAACTCCTTATACAACCACCTTTTAAAACCTTATCCCCCTTCAACCCTTCTACATGTTTACGTCCATCTTCATTCTCAGTGGATGATATCACCTCTTCCTTCAAAGACAAAATAGGAACCTCGAGGCAGGAAATCTTTCGACATCGGGCTATCTGTTCTAGCAACCCGCCTGTACATTCCGTGTGCCTCCTGGTGTAATGGAAGGTGTACATCCTTCTGTTTAATCTTGCCTCTTATTTTCTGGATCTCAACTCTTCCTTTCTGCCATCTCAGGGATCCTGCCTCTTCTCCTCTTCTCCCTCATCTTCAGCATCTCCCTCTCTACTCATGTCTTCCCATCAACATTTAAACAAGTTCAGGTCTCCAATATCAAAATTAAGCTTTTAGCCCTGGTGCATTTGATTTTTCTGTTCTGAGTCATTTCTACCACTCTTAGCTCTGTAACATTCTCCTTTTTTCCCTTCTTTTTTTCCCACTACCCAAACCCTCAATGTTGGAGTTCATCAGACCCTGTCCTAGGCCTTGTCTCCTCTACGTATTGACCCTAAGCACCTCTACATTTCCAGTGCTTCAAGTGCTTGTCTATGCAGGCAATTGTCAAGCATATATCTCTGTCTAGACCTCTCTCCTGAGCCTCAGATCCATGCATACAATGGCCTGTAGGGTTATCAGGTTTAGCAAATAAAAACATAGGATGCCCAGTTAAATTTGAATTTCAACTAAACAATGAAAAAATGTTTTAGCATGAGTATGCCCCTTGTAATATTTAGGAAAGATTTATCCTAAAAATTTGTTTTTTTTCTGAAATTCAGATTTATTCCTTATTTTATCTGGCAAGCCTGCATGACTTGGCATCTTTATCGAGGCCCCACATTAACCTCCACTCCCACATATCCACAACTGAACTTCCCATGGGACAAACTCGACCATACACTGCATCATATAAATGAAAAAAAAGCAAAGTTGTCCCTGGCTCCATTGCTCTTCTTTAGCTCCTGAATCCTCCTAAATGTCCCTAAAATCTGACCACTCCTCTCCAGTGACAGCCATCACCCTGAAGAGGCCACCATCATCTTCTACCCACCACAATGTCCTCTCTGGTCCCTAATATGTGATTGCCACATAGCAATCCAAAATATCTTATTGAAATGCACATTTTTATCATGGTTCTCACTGGTTTAACTTCTAAAGTTTGAAATCCTTACCACCACCGCCCCTCAGGCCCTGCATGTCTCCGCCTTTGCCCACCTCTCCCTCCTCTTTATGGGTCACTTACTCTACCATCTACAGCCACTCTGAGGTTCTTTCAGCAGTCTTGAGCCCACTCTTGACTCGGGCCTTCCCACATGCTGTTACCTCTGCCTGGAACAATCTTTTCTCTCTCTTTTCCTCTTACCCATTAATAATCCCTTAAGTCTCAGCCCCTGTCCTTCACTCCCTGTACTCAATCTTGTGTTTCTCTTTTGGAACACTTCGCACTCTCTCCTCAACTGTTCATGCCTGGTCCTTCATTAGACTGTTAGTTCCCCGAGAGCAGGATCCTGTCTGTCTTCTACTCCCTGACACGGTCCCTAGCCCAGAGAAGGAGCTCAGTTAATATTTCAGGGGTGAACGAGAGAGCAATCTGTCTCCCCATTCAGCCTGGGAGGTCTCCTCTTATCTTCCTGTGAGCTCTCAGCACAGAGCACTCCCCAGGACTGAAATGTTTCCAGGTGGACTTAGAGTTTACCCATCACTACATTTCCCAGTGGGACATCTCAGTCCTCCAGGTCCAACCTCAGTAACCCAGACCCAGCCAGAGTTGTCTCAATCCTGCATGTCAATAGGGGAAAGCGGAAGGCAGGGTGGCCAGAGACGAGGAAGAGCAGGTAGCCTCCTGCAGAATGATGGCAGGCCTGATGCTGGTAAACTGAGGCCAAGACCCAGCCACGAGGGTAGCCTTATCTCCAGGCCCGGCTCCTGAAGTGTGACCTCCAGCATGGTGACCCAAGTGTCATGGGAACCCCCCAACAGTGGATGTGTTGAGCTTGGGGATTGCAGAGGGCTTCCAATTACACCTGTCCAGCAGGCTTTTGCAATTGAGGGCCTGGAATTGAAGGAGCAATCAAGGCTGTAGAGTCACCAATGAGCAAATGACCATCAAAGCTGCATGAGTGGTGAGAATCCCCCAGGGAGACCATGGGGGTGTCCAAGGAGATGAGATCGATGACAGAGTTTGGGAGACGCCTGGCTTAAGGGATTCAAGGAAGAAGAGTAAACTATAGAAGAAATAGAAAAAGAGGAACTAGAGCTGTAGAAAGAGAATCATGAAGGTGGACGGGCTGGGAGCCCAGGAGATAAGATTTAAAGAAGCAAAGATTGAGCAACAGTCAACTGCCCTAGAGAGGGTGAGCTCTGAGAAGTGGAAGCTGGGGTTGGAAAATGGGACGTCAGTGGTGACTTTTGAAGAGAAAAAATTAGCTTCTCTCTCTGGTTCCAGCCCCTTCTACCTTCACTCTGAATGCTTTCCCCTCCGTGTCCCTTTCTATAAGTGAGAGAACCATTTAGGATTTGGGGAGTAGTCAGGAAGAGGGAGAAAGTCAACCCCAGGCAAGCAAGCTCACGGCTTCTGTGTCTGGTCTCCAGAGCCTGTGACTGCTGAGGAAGGCGGTGGGATGGCCGCCACCTTTTGGAGGCTAACGGTCTAGGAGAGCTTCTAGAGCCGCTGCTCAGCTCTGCCCCTGCTCAGGCCAGGGGACTTCCTGGATGGCCCCCTTTTCTTGATCAGGCTCCTGTAGGCTGCATCCTTCTCTGTTTCTCCTTGCCAGCACCCACTCTTTGGCCTGGAGTTTGCCTTTCACCTCCCCTTCTCAGAGTCCCAGAACCTGCCTGCAGAGAGGGCCACAGTCTCCCCAGGTTTCCACTTTGTTCTACCCCCCAAGACAAGCCTACAACATCCTCCTCTACTTACATCTACTTCAGGGAAACAAGCAGCAAAACAAGCAACCAATCAATCCAGCCCAGGGTTGGGAGTTAGGAAGTTTGGCAACCGACCAAAGCTCTTTCAGCTGTGTGTGGTTCCTGGTGTCTGCTCCTGATCCCTCCCGGGAGCCTCCACGGGCCTTGACCTCATGGCTTTGTTCCTGAGTGTAAGGCCTCCTTCTCCTCTCCACCCCAACTCAGATATGCTTCCCAGCCTTCCGCCCTTTGCTTCAGGGGGTACTCTAGCCCTTGGAGCCCTCAGGCCTGAGGGACCCCCATTCTACAGAACCTCAGGCTCATTCAGGAGTATCCCAATGGGAGGCATTCTCTCTTAGAAGAACACAGGGCAGATTACTCTTTCATACTAATATCTTATAATTAACACTTTTATCATGACACTGCCAAGAAACTTCCAGTGGTTCCCTGTGGCCTGGGATCTGAGTGGGAAATCCTTCACTGATGCTTCACTCCTTCAGGGCAGTCTCTGGGGGGGACAAAGTACCTTCCTTTGGGAGGAGAGCAGTGAGAGAGAGTCCACTAATTTCTCTGCCCCAGAGGCCCCACTGAACCTGGGCATGTCCCCTCCCCAACACTGCCCCACCATGGGCCTCCAACACACGAGGAATGGGTTTTTGGACAAGGTAGGACAGAAGGTGTGCTGGAGTAAGGAATGAGCTGCCTGGGCTCCTGTGTGGCCAACTCCGGATGGCTTCTACTCCAGCCTGACCCATTTTCTTAGGCCTCTGAACACTCTGGACCAGAAAGGGCCAATAGACTTACTTCTGCTTTCCAGCTTTAACCAATCAGCGATGGCGACATTGAGAATGACTATGCATTCAGAGGCTGTGGGAAATAGTATGGCCATCAATTCACAATGTCTTCCATGGACAAGGGATGGAAGAGAGGTGTCACGGATGCTGTGTATTTGCCAAAATTGATCTATGCTCTTTCAGCCTCCCATCCTTGACTCAAGCAATTCCTCTTTCCTGGGAGCCCCCCACTTCTTCTCTCCCTGCCCAAATTCTTTTAAGACCAAGATTCTCCAGGGGCGCCTGGGTGGCTCAGTTGGTTAAGTGTCTGCCTTTGGCTCAGGTCATGATCCTGGGGTCCTAGGATCAAGCCCTGGGTTGGGCTCACTGCTCAGCAGGGAGTCTGCTTCTCCCTCTCCCTCAGCCCCTCCCCCTGCTTGTGCTCTCTCTCTCTCTCTCACTCACTCTCTCTCAAATAAATAAATAAATAAAATCTTTTTTTTTTTTTTTAAGGACCCAGATTCTTCAAGAAGCTTTTTTCTCATCTGCACTGATTAAAGATAATGACTGTTGAGGGACATTTGGTTTGTTTTTAGTTTCTAGAGGGGACGAAAAGAGCTGCTGTAAGCAATAAATACATAAGTAAATAAATAAAACCCCGAAAAAGGTAATGACTCTTCTGCTCATTTGACATTAAACCCAGGCTGCCTTGTCAGGGGAAGTTCATTCTGGAGGGTTTATGTGTTCTCTCCCTTAGGAGACTGGGAGCTTCTGGGGGGCAAGGCTCACTGGTACCACTTGGTCTCTTGCTGAGGAGCAAGGCACAGAGCTCAGAGAGTTTGCTGAGTGGAAACCATGTTTCTACACAGGAGAGACCAGAGAGATCCTGGCCTGGGGCGGGGGGGCAGCTGACGGTTGGGTGCCTGAGCTGAATACTCGGAGCGGGGGCTGCAGACCCTTGGGTTTAGTCAGACTGGAGGCCTTTCCCTAGAAGTCAGTTTCAAAATCGGGGCGGGACCTGTCTGGTGAGAGGAGGTGGGGAAGTTTCAGCTCTGGGGAAAGTGTGAAGGTTCAGAAGCGGGAACTGTAGCATCTGCTGGGGGAAATCTCACTAGAGAAAAAGTCTAGTCCTTATTCCTTCTCGCACATGAGACCGTATGCACATTGCCACGTTGCTTTCCAGGTTTTCCTGCCTCTGCACCATATTGCCCCAAACCATGTGCGCGGGCCGCCCCCACGCTGATCATCAGCCCGTTGGTGGAGAAATTGAAGATGTCAGTGGTGCCCTGGGGGTGGTGGCCAGCAGTGCAAGTGGCCCGAGAGCTGTCAATTCAGGGATGGAGCTGAGATGTCACTGGCCTCACAGAGTCGTGATTTATGGGAAGATATTCTCTAGCCTCTCTGCTGGCCCTGTTTTGTAGGGGCGCTGTGTGTGTGTGTGTGTGTGTGTGTGTGTGTGTAGGGGAGGGGTGGAGGGGGGGGAGGGGTGGTAGAAGGAAAGAATGGAAATAAAAGACCAGATGCCTGCTGTCTCCGCTGTGGCTAGGACCCTCCCCCACGGCCTCCTATTGTATTCGGTCACCAGTGCTTTGCTATTTAACCATTCTCACTGCGATCTGATTTGTGCGCGCGCTTGCTGACCCTCCCCTCCCATTTTACAGGCCCCTGGAAAGCAGACACTGGTTCTATTTCTGCTGTCTGCCTCCCCCACCCCAGGCCAGCTCCTAGCCCCGCACGGGGCTCCCGTGAAGCCTGGAGACATGCCAGTTGCTGAGCCGACCAGCTGGCTGAGCGGAGAGTAGCAGGGGTTAATTAATCCTAGAAGGAAGGCCTCCTAGAAAAGTCCCAGCTGCCTGCTCCCCGAGGGCCCACAAAACTTCGTCGCAGCCTCTGCCAGCCCAGTGCCTCCGTGTGCGGGACCCTGCCTCTGCTGGCTCTGGCTGGCCTGTCCCCTCCGGCCTCTCTGGGGACACATCGCTGGCCTTCAGTTCTGAGTATGTCAGCTGGTTCTGTCCTGGCTGCTCCAAGGCCCATCTGAATGAATTTGGCCCCTCCCAGTTTTACAAGTCCCATTCCTACAAACATCTCCCGCCTTGCCTTCCTGCGCAGCCCGGGCCTCTGAGCTGTGGCCTCAGCCTGTTTCTTCTCCAGGCCTTCCTGCAGGCCCCTCTCTCACCGAGCAGAATTTGCTGGGCCCTGGCTCTGGGGGGGTGTGGCAATGACCTCGGTAGCGGTAAGAGGACAGCAAGGAGTCCTGTCCTCTTGCAGCTCCAAGTCCACCAGGGTGACCAGAACGCATTGCGAAACCCTGCGAAGCATGTTCGCTTGCTTGATAAGCACCACATGTGTACAGACAGCACTGGGCCTGGCCCAGCCTGGGCTCTCATGGGTGGGCTGGGGTCTGGGAGGAACCCATGTAAAAAAATGGGAAGAGGATTCTTCCAAGAGCAGGGAGAGCCAACCAGTTCAGCTACTCACCAGCTGTGTGACTTTGGACAAGTCACCTAACCTCTCTGGATTCAGGTTCTTTTTTTTATTATTATTATTTAAAGATTTATTTATTCATTTCAGAGAGGGATGGGGAGGGGAAGAGGGAGAGGGAAAGAGAGTCTCAAGCAGACTCCACGCTGAGCACGGGACCCGAGATCATGACCTGAGCTGAAATCAAGGGCCAGGCACTTAACGGACTGAGCCGCCCAGGCAGCCCTGGATTCGGGTTCTTCATCCATAGACGAAGGCTCCCTGATCTAGGATTCTGACAGTGCACGGCACAGAGCTGCAGCCCAGCTGCTAGACAGAGAGAAGGTCTTTGAGTACCCAGTGAGGTGGAGGCAGAGGTCCAGGCCAACAGGGATAGGCATGTGGCATGTGATCCTAAGTCAACTTCCCGTGATCAGGAGGTGCAAAGGGTCACCCCTGAGAGGCCGTGGAGGCTAGAACCACATTCTCAAGTCTGGAGACCAGGTGCCTCAGGTCCGAGCGTCACCTCAGTGCTGTGTTCCCCACCCAGCCCCACAGCTGCAGTAGGGAAGGACAGAGGAACCCTAGCTGGGCAGGAGGTGGGCGGCTGCAGGAGCCACATCAGCCCCAAGCAGTCCAAACAAAGATGAGCTGTCTCCCCCCAGCTTGAGGCTGTTTCTTTGCAAACACCAGTGTTTGCACTAGCTAGTGTCCTCCTGCCGCCTCGGCCAACAGAGGCTGTCTGTGTGCCGTGCCCCCCCCCCCGCCCCGCCCTTCCTGGGCTCTGTCTCTGGCCGCCAGCGGGGCCTCTTGCGTGGATGCAGCCCCGGGCTCTTTATAGCAGCTCTCTGCACATGGAATCTGAGCAACGGAGTGGTCAGTGGCAATTTGGGAGGCAGTTTAGAAGGGCAGGATTTGGGCTAGCCAACAGCATGGTAAGCAGGCAAAGTGCGTGTCCTGTTACATCCCGGATGCTTGACTCTGAGCACGCTCAACATCCCCCTACCCCTATCGCCGTCTCAGGGCCATGATGTATCAGTGCTGGGAATCTAGGGCTCGGAGCGCCTCCGAATTGGCCTCCTGAGGTCCTGAAGCCCTGAATCCAGATCAAACCTCTCTGAAGCTTTGGCAAGGTCAGTGTCCCTCTGCGAGTTCAGACAACCCCTTTCTTGCAATTCTGTCCTTTGGCATAAGCACTTTCTATACAGGGCCTCATCAAGCAGGTGACTACCCCACCAGTCCCAACAACCAAAGAAGAGAGCGTTTTCTTCTCCACTGGAGAAACTGGGTAGGGTCCAGGGGCCTGGGCAGAGGGGAGACACTCAGAGAAAGGGGGAAAGGAAGTGGAAGAGGTGGAGGCTCAGCAGCAGGACCAATAAAAATATCCAGGCTCCCCCCTTGCTGAGAGGGAGCCCTGGAGGACAGGTCCCTGGCTTTGGAGCAGAGGCTTTGGGGTGGGACAGGGAGAGGATGGGTCTAAGGGTATCAGAGGGGATAAAGGTTGCCCCGCTCAGTCCCAGGACCACCTCCTAAGGAGAGAGGGACTCTTTCTTGCTCACATGCCCAGTCCTGGTCTGCTCTCTGGCCCAAAGGACAGGGACGTCAAAAACATCCCAAAGCTGTGTCAGTGTGGCACCCCTTCCATTCCCAAGGCTTAGGTCATCCCTGCAGGCTTGCCCCCATCCCAGGACTGGCTGAGAGGCTCCAGAGAGGGTGTGGCCTCTGGTAAGAAAGCCAGATTGACCCAGAACTGCTCCTCAGCAGACTTGTGGGCTCAGTCAGGAAGCAGGTGTCGTGGGGGCTGAGGAATGGGCGCTGGACATGTCAGAGACCTTGGGCCTCGGGAGCCTTGAAGTCGGGCAGTGGAGGGTACAATCAGGACCCCAGCTGTGCAGGGGACAGGCTCAGGGACCCCTCTGAACCTCTCTTGACCTCTCTGAACTTCAGTTTCGCTCAACTGGGGATAATCCTTATGAGAAAGCAGCGTGTGTGTGTGTGTGTGTGTGTGTGAGAGAGAGAGAAAGTGCCTACCACAAATTTAAGTGTTTATACATGTTTAAAGCCTCCCTTGCGACTCAGGCAGGCAGCAGGTTTTCATGTCTGACTCCTCAGCACAACTTCAGCAAGGAACCCAGAAACCATCCAGAAACTCCTAGCCCGGGCTCGCTGCTAGGCTGGCTCTTGGCAGTCTTGGACCCAGCCCTGGATGGGCAGAGTTCTGCACTGATATGTGGGAGAAGCACCTCAGTGTCTTATTTGAAGTCACCCTTAAAAAGAGCCCAGGGGGGCGCCTGGGTGGCTCAGTCGATTAAACGTTTGTTTAATCAGGTCATGATCCCAGGGTCCTGGGATGGAGTCCAGAGTCTGGCTCCCTGCTCTGCGGGGAGTCTGCTTCTCCCTCTCCCTTTGCCCCTCCCCCCTGCTTGTGCTCTCTCTCTCAAATAAATAAATAAATAATCTTTTAAAAAAAAAAAAAAGGAAGTCCAGGGCATCACAGGGCTGAGGTAGCGGAGTTCTGACCCTTGAAGTGAGTGGTGCAGGGCTTGTGGATTTCCACCCTCTCAATCCCCCCTCCTTCCCTCCCTCCCTCCACACACACACACACACACACACACACACACACGCACGCACGCTGCCCCCATATCTGAGTGAGATCAAGATCCGATCTCTGAGCCCACGTGTTTTGCCTGCAAACTGAAAATAGTGGTCTGGGAGGGCAGAAGAAATCCTGAGGGTGGGAAGGCAGCACCCCCAGCGTGGGCGCAGGGATGACAGCGAGGGGTGTTTCAGAGCTGACTGTGTTTGTAGGAATTCCAGATTTGGATTGCAGCAGCTGCTGAGCCTCCCTGCCTTCTCCTACACCCGTTCCCTCCCTGACTCAGCCCACCTGTCTGCCCAAGGCCTCTGAGGAAGTCCCCAAACATCCTAGTCCTGGCTACCCCCTACTTAATTCCGGATACCCAAATAAGTCTTGAGGTGTATCCAAAAGAAGTCCCCAGCACATAGAAAACATTAGGCCTGGGGAGCTCTGTAGCTTTGAGGCAGATTGGTGTAAGGGGAAGAGGGGGTGAAGTACCAGGCCAGACAAAGTCCGGCGAGATGAAGGAACTGCTGTCCTGAGTCCTGGGGACAGGATGTGCACTTCTGCCTCGTGGGTCACACCAGCCTGAGGCATCTAGGCTTTGCCACCTGCGTGCTGAGTGACCGTAGTCAGTTTGTTTCTCTCTCTGGGCTGAGGAGACTAGTTCCCACCTCCTGGGGTTGTAAGGATGGAATGGGATCGGGGTGCAAAGTGGGTGACCCAGGTCCCGCCCCGGAGTGGGTAGTCAGGAGCTATAATAACATGCATGATTTCAGTTAATGGCAATTCCATCCTCCCAGGAGCTCAGGCCAAAAACTGTGGAGTCAAAGGAAACAGTCAACAAAACTAAAAGGCAGCCTATGGAATGGGAGAAGGTATTTGCAAACGACATATCTGATCAAGGGTTGGTATCCCAAATCTACAAAGAACTTACCAAACTCAACCCCCCAAAAACAAACCCAGTTAAGAAGGGCAAAAGACATGAATAGACATTTTTCCAAAGAAGACTTCCAGATGGCTAACAGACACATAAAAAATACTCAACATCACTCAGCATCAGGGAAATACAAATCGAAACCACGAAGAGATACCATCGCACACCTGTCAGGATGGCTCCAGTTAACAACACAAGAAACAACAAGTGTTGGTGAGAATGCAGAGAAAGGGGCACACTCTTGCACCATTGGTGGGAATGCAAACTGGTGCAGCCACTCTGGAAAAGAGTACGGAGGTTCCTCGAAAAGTTAAAAATAGAGCTCCCCTACGACCCAGCAACTGCACTACTAGGTATTTACCCAAAGGATACAAAAATACAGATTTGAAGGGGTACATGCACCCCGATGTTTATAGCAACACTATCAACAATAGTCAAACTATGGAGAGAACCCAAGTGTCCATCGGCTGATGAATGGATAAAGAAGATGTGGTTATGTATATACAGTGGAATATTACTCAGCTATCAAAAGAATGAGATCTTGCCATTTGCAACGACGTGGATGGAGCTAGAGGGTATTATGCTAAGTGAAATAAGTCAGAGAAAGACAAATACCATATGATCTCACTCATATGTGGAATTTAAGAAAGAAAACAGATGAACATATGGGAAGGGGGAAAAGAAAAAAAAGGAGCGAGGGAAACAAGCCATAAGAGACTCTTAACAACAGAGAACAAACTGAGGGGGAGGGACGAAGGTGGGTGGGGGATGGCCTCAATGGGGAATGGGCATTAAGGAGGGCACTTGTGGGGATGAGCCCTGAGTGTTGTACGTAAGTGATGAATCACTGAACTCTACTCCTAAAACCAGTATTGCACTGTGCGATAACTATCTAAAATTTAAATTAAAAAAAAAAAAAAAGATAAACACACACACAAAAACTGTGGAGTCATCCTTGATCCTTTCTCTCTCACATCCCCCATGAAAACCACCAGCAAGTCCTTTTGTCTCTCCCTGTACCCAGCACCCCGTCTCTTCTCACCACCTCTTCAGTCTTTTCTCAGCATAGTAGCCAGAGGGATAAAACCCTCTGTGGCTCCCTGTTTATCTAATGGCCTACAAGGCCGCTGTTGACCTCCCCACCCTCACCTCTCTAACCTCTGCTCCCACCACTCTCCCTATCACTCCCCCTGAGCCTCACTGACCAACTCCGGCTCCTCAGGGCACGCAGGGCACGGGCTTCCCACTGCCTGGGGGGCAGGGTCCCTGACACCTGCAGCTCGGTCTCTCCTGCCCTCTGAGGCCCACCTTGATCGCTGCAGTTAACGCCGCCCCCACCCAAGCCCAGAACCCCTTCACCCCTCACCCTGCTCCCACAGTAGTCCTTCACACCTTCTAGCATATACCATGTAATGGACTGATCTCTTCTGTTTAATGTCTGTGGTCTATCCGCTCTCGCCAGAATGGAAGGTACAGGAGAACAGAGATCTTCATTCTGGCGTCCCAGGCACCTAGAACTCCATCAATACTCATTGTGTGAGGGATGGGATCTCCTGATGACCCTGTGAGGTGGTAAAGGCCACCGATTTCTTTTAATGACAGAAAACCCCAGGGTTTTTTTTATAGTTAACTTCTGATCCTTCCCAGGAGCCTCGGGTCAGGGTGGGGGTCACTGCCCTGTCCCCCCAGCGCCCTCCCCTTTTTGATTCTCCCGCTCTGGGAGTGCTGCCCCTTTCACCACTCTAGCACAAGCACAGAAGCAAAGCCGTTCCTCTGGCTCCCCTCTGCACAGCTAAAGCCAACTGGAACTTTCCTGAGTTTTTACTACTTCCTCCTATCGGAGAAAAATTAGGAAAATTAACACAGAGAACACAAGAAACATAAAAATGGTCTGGTTGACAAACTGCAGGATTCTTGTCCAGCCCTCAGAGCATGTAGGTTCTATCTGGTTTCCAGTACCTTCTGAGACGTCTGCATTCTCGCCTCTGGTGCCTGACCTGGATTCTCTCCTTCCTGGGTGCCAGCTTCCTACTCGCTACCTGCTTTCCTCCTTCTCCCTCCCGCCCCTGGAGCTAGAAACTGACCCCCAAGACTTCCCAGCCATGACCTAGAGAATGCCACTTTTGGGGGACAGTTTCTTCTTCTGTAAAATGGGAAGAGGAATGCCTTGGCCTCTGAATCCTGTTGGGAGGTGCAGTTACAATATCGGTGTGATGGGCTTTGGGGACGTTCAGACTTCGCACTAACCTGAGATAAATGGGAGGTGTGCAGATGCAGTCAGGCCCTGCCCTGGAGCCAGGATGACAAAGGAACCTGCAATAGGGGGCAGCGGGTACTGTTGACCCAGCTGGGATCTGCAAGGTCACCCGTGCCAGGTCAGTCACCCTTGCTGGGGGACTTGCAATCTGATCACAGACAAAAGAGCTTTTTTTTTTTTTTTAAGTTTTTATTTAATTTCCAGTTAGTTAACATACAGTGTACTTTCAACTAAACGAAGAACCTTTGTTCTCCTGACTAACTGGTTGTAGATGAGGCTGAGAGTGGGGAGCTGGAACAGAAGCAAAGAAAGGCTCAAAGTGGGGTCCTGCTTTGCTTGGCAGAATGAAATCCATAAAGTACCTACCATGTGCCAGACATGATGCTCAGTACTGGGGGTGCAGCAGCGAACAAGGGAGACAGGACTCTGGCCTTCATGGGGCGGACTGTCAATGAGGGACACGGACATACATTAAGTGAATACACAAGTCATTACGATTAACCACAGAGGCAAGAGTTTCAAAGGAGAGGCACAGGTGCCATGGAAGATTCGAGGGGGGTGGGCTGTGGGTGTCGGGAAGGCCTCTCTGGAGCGCCATGTGCTCTGAGAACTAGTGATGTAGTTTTGGAATGTTGCGGAGGTCCGGAGCCCACGGCCAAGAAAGAATTCTCGAGACGTCTTTGGTGCAAAAAAGTGAGTTTATTAAAGCCTGGAGACAGGACCCGTGGGGTGGGCAGAAGGAACTGCTGCCCTGGGGTGATGAGGAGTGGCTGGTTATATACTAGGGAGTTGGGGGAGGTCAGGAGAAAGCGAGGTGTCTAAAAGAACTTTCAGGGGCGCCTGGGTGGCTCAGTCGTTAAGCGTCTGCCTTTGGCTCGGGTTGTGATCTCAGGGTCTTGGGATCGAGCCCCGCATCGGGCTCCCTGCTCCGCGGGAAGCCTGCTTCTCCCTCTCCCACTCCCCCTGCTTGTGTTCCCTCTCTCGCTGTGTCTCTCTCTGTCAAATAAATAAATAAAATCTTTAAAAATAAATAAATAAATAAATAAATAAATAAATAAAATAAAAGAACTTTCAGATGCTCAAGAAGACCCTCGGGCTACTGGAGGCCCGGTGATTGTCAAGCTCAGGTTGTTTTTCCTTCTAGTAAGGTATTTCCATTAAGACAGTTGGGAGCTTCCTGGAGGAGCGTCCTACTCTTTCCGTTACTGAGTCCTTGTCAATGGGCTGTAGGTCTTGAAGACACTTAACTTTGTTTACATTTCCTTCTGCCTGTTTCCCACGGTCACTCACGGAAGGGAGGAGGATGTTAGGGCTCCAGGAAATTGAGGTGTGGGTCTCTGAAAGTTAGGCTATTGATGAGAATGCTTGTTCCTTGTTAATCACTAAGACATTGGTACACTTCTGGAGACGGTGATCTCTCTCAGTTAACCATTTGTTTCTCCCTCCCATTGGTCTTAGGGCAGCCAGGAGGACCCGAGGAATGCCATGCCTGTCCCACGAGGGGGAGGGGGGGCGCGGTGGGGGGGGAATGTCAGCTTGTGCTTTAGCCTCAGCTTGCCTTCTGCTCCCTCATCATTTGCAAGACGCTGTTCAGTTCCTTCCAGCAAGTCAAAACTGTGCTGGCCGCATGTTCCTGTAGCCTCCGGGAAGCTGGGCAGAGAGCATGGCTGGGAGGCCCTCGGCAGGGGCCAGGCCCTGGAGTAAAGGCTAGGACCTGGCAGTGATGCGGCGGGGAGGTCCTGAGGGGTGCAGACGGGGCTCTGCCCCACAGTCCTTCCAGACCGCACCCATCCCCCAGCACACGTGAACCAGTGGGGACAGGGCCGGCCAGATGCAGGGCGGCCCAGCCAGCCATAGATGCAGCGGGGCAGGGCTCCATGACCTCACTGTAATGGTGTCCCACAGCCCCGCCAGCAGGAGGAGAAAACAAACACTGAAAAGTCCCCTAGTGCTCCCAGATGTCTGCTCAGGAAGACTCAGGGCTCCAGGCTATGGGCAGCCTGCCCAGCTCAGGAGGCCTGAACGGAATTCAAAAGTGCTTGTTTCTCGCTAAAAAATTCCAAAGATTGCTCAACATTCCTTTGACCCCAGGAGCTGGGGTTTGGCAAGAGGTGCTGGAAGCTGGGGACCCAGCGCCTGTGGGCTTGCCATACGGCTCAGGCTGTCAGGGAAGAGCCCCTCTGGCCTGCTCCCCTGGTTGGGGGGGGTGGGGGGTGCAGGAGGGGCTATAGAGACCCCGCCCCCTCCCACAGGCACAGGGGCACTGACGGTAAAGTGAACTCCAGGGGGGCCAGGAGGAGGAATGGGGAAACTGCAGACTGGGGCCCAGGTTCTTGGGCTCCAGTGCATAGCCCGTTTTTTCAGCTCTCAGGTGCCACCAGAGTAACCCACTAAGGTCAACTTTCTGTGGCCACCGGGAAGATGGGCTCTCTCTTCCCAGCTGTCTGTCTGAGAAGCTTGGCTCAAATGCCACCTCCTCCAGGCAGCCTGCTCCCTGCCGGGATTGGAATGCCCCCCTTCCCCCCATAAGTTACTTAACATCTTTTGTCTCACATTACAGTTGTTTCTCTAAATGTCTGCTCTTCTTTACTAAGGAGGAAAGGCTCTGGAAGGCAGGAGTCTTCTTGGTTCATGTCAGTATAATTCTGCAGGGCTCAGCCATCACAGAGATGTAGATACCAAGATGTTCACCACAGCGTTGCTTACAATAGTGGAAAATGGCAAGTTATCCAAATGTTTAAGGACGGGTTTGATTAAACACTTTAGAGTGTGCCCATATGTTGGAATGCTAAACAGCCATTGACAATTGCCTATTTGAAAGTATTTAAAGATAGGGGAGAATATCAAAATCAACAAACTTCCATCCCGCTGATGAATCACTATTGACGTTTTAGTGTGTCTCCTTTACCTGTTTTTTTCTATGTAGATCTACAAATACAGTAAAATCCTACCAAAATGTGATGTGTGAGGAGATAAAAATTAAATTGTATTAAGCGTGGGGTTGCATTTCAGAAAACAATACTGGGGGGAGTCTATATTATCACAAAAGGCACAATATGAAGATGTTGAAAATTATACTGCACTCAGCACTCTACACTGAACTAAGAAAAACCCCAAAATGACCCTGAGGCTATCACTTCCTAACCTCACCCACCTCATCCCCAGAAGGGAAGGACAGCGGGTGGCCAGTTTGAGAATGAGGCCAGGGGGAAAGGAAGCCTACTAATTACATCCAATTTTGCATACTCACTGAATTTGACATGTATTTTTAATGAAATGAGAATCATACTATATATAATTCTGTGTTTCATATCTTTTCTTATTTAGCATTGTATCTTAAGCAACAGTCCATCTCATTAACTATTATTTTCAAACCGGTCATTATTGTAGCTGTCCTTGTTTTTTAAAAAGTCTTACCTTTGACTTCCCCCCTTATCCATGGGGTGCAATTGCTGGGTTAAAAGGTATAAATATTGGGGCGCCTGGTTGGCTCTATCAGTTAAGCATCCGACTCTTGATTTCAGCTCAGGTCATGATCTCAGGGTCATAAGATCGAGCCCAGTGTCGGGCTCCATGCTTAGCACGGAGTCTGCTTGAGATTCTCTCTCTCCCTCTGCTGCTCACTCTCTTTCTCTCAAATAAATAAATAAAATATTTTTTTTAAAAAGGTATAAATATTTTAAAGATTATTGAAATATATTTCCAAATTTGCCTCCAGAAAAGTTGTTCCAAATTATACTCAGCAGCCAATGAGTGTTGCCTGCAGCCCTGTCCATGGGTGGCTTCGTTGTTCAAGTGAGCGGACAGATCTGAGAACTATGTCCAAAAGTAGAATTGATGGGGCTCGGTGATTGCTGGAGTGTGGGGGTGTAAATCAAGTGGAATGGATGGCATTGAGGTTCTTGTCTCAGGTGTGTGTAAAGACGGGAAAGCCTTTAGCAGAGAAAGGGAAAGAAGGAGGGGAATTGGGATCCGGAGAACAGAAATTCTGTTTGGGAATACTGCATGGTTAAACAAACAAACAAAAAAACCACGCGCAAGACCCAGAAGCAAAAACATTTCCCCCAAAGAAAACATGTGAATAGTTAAAGAGTAACAAAGTGTCAATCTCATCATTCCATGAACTAAGATTCATGTGGTTGAAAATAATTGAAATGTTAAGTTTTACAAGTTTAGTTAAAGGGGGAGAGCTTAGGGAGGATTCACAAAAGACTGGAGGTAAAGCCAGCACCAGATCCTCACACACTGACAAGATTCACTCTATCTCTCTTTGTTTTTCTCTACAGGTCAACCTTATTCCCTCTGGGACTGGCATTGTCCTACGTGGCAGGAAGCATGGCTTCCAAGAGCACCCACAGCTCACCTCTCATAGCTTTGCCTCTAGAGAGCTACTAGGACCTGCTCGCACTGGTCCCAAAGTCAAAGATCCCAAGGAAGAAGGGCTCCTATTCACCCAACACGGTCCATTAACCAAGCTATTGTGACTGGTCACCTTAGGTTGGGACCCTTCCTTGGGCTAATAAACTGGGGGCAGGATTTGGAGGAGAATGGAGCAGGTATGCGAACCACATGGTTAGTGGGGAAAGAACTGCTCAGAAGAAGGGGGATGCAAAAACGATGGGTAGTCACTGGATTCCCCACATATCCACATGTTTCTTTCCGTACAAATAACACCCGCAAATTGTCCTCTCTTACCATGTGCAACCATCCCCTTCCCACTGGGATGTAACTCAAAGTCATCCAGCCTTCCATGTCCCACTCCAAGTCCAGACCCTACAAGATGAAAAATCTCTTTTTCCTCTGGTAGTTCTTGTGTATTCTTGATGTTCTGCAGTTCTAGAACAGCATGGATAGGTAAGGATTTATTATTTATTCTATTCAGCGTTCAGTGGGTCCTTTCTGTCCAAGGATTCTGGTGAATTTCTCCCTATTGTTTCTTTAGTCTTTTCTACCATTTGCTCCTTTTTGGGAACCTTTTCTTGGATGGAGCCTCCCAAACTCTCTTCCATGTCTAGCAATTACCTTCTCATCATTTTCAATTTTTCTTTTTTTTTCCTCTCCTGTTCTGAGTTCTGGGTGAATTCCTCGGTTCCATCTTCCAAAGCACTAATTGTTTATTCAGCTCTGCTTGGTCCAGAGCTTCCCTGATCTGTTGTTTTTATTTCAAGTACGGGATTTTTTTCATTTCCAGGGTTTCTTTTTTTTTTTTTTTTTAAAGATTTTATTTATTTATTTGACAGAGAGAGAGAGAGACAGCGAGAGAGGGAACACAAGCAGGGGAAGTGGGAGAGGGAGAAGCAGGCTTCCCACGGAGCAGGGAGCCCGAAGCGGGACTCATTCCCAGGACCCTGGGATCATGACCTGAGCTGAAGGCAGACACTTAACAACTGAGCCACCCAGGCATCCCTCCAGGGTTTCTAACAAATAGTACCTCTTCCATATCCGCTGACTCTTGTTCGCTTCCTCCCTCATCTTCTGAGGATTCTAAACACGCTCACTTACTTTACAGTCATTTTCATCTTGCTCTACTGTTTTCTTTTCATCTGGAGGGAGTTCATCTCCCGCAGATTGCTTTTGTTGGCAGTCTTTCTTCACATTAGTTTTTCCTGTTTCTTTTCTGTTCTCTATCCACGGAGATGTTTATCTTCTTTTGAAATGTGGCTGCGTCCTTCTACTTCCCTCTTTCACATGTCTCTCTTTCCCTGGAGGGGCAGCGTGGAATGCTGGGTAAGAGCTCAGGTTCTGGAGGCGGCCTGCATGCAGGTCTTGGCTCCATGATTGAGTGGCTGTGTGACCTCAGGCAGGTTTCTTCACCGCTCTGAGCCCTAGTTTCCCCACCTGTAACTGAGGGATAATAACAGTACCAGTTGGGAGGATTGAGGGAGCTGGTGCGTATCAAGCTCTTAAAAAATGTGTAGAACATAGTGACTGCTTAATACATGTTAGATGTTATTTCTACATGTTTGGAGAAAATGAGTGAGTTTGGGTGTGGCTAGAAGTGATGCTCAAAGCATTAACTCCAAGGACCATTTGACGGCAAGTCCAAGTCCAGGATTCCTGAGCACACTTGCTCCTCTTGGTCAAGTCTTCTAAGGGCTCCTCATGATCTTGCCCTCTTTGGGTATGTGATTCCTGTAGTCATCAACCACCTCCAACACACTTCATGTACAATGCTGGTGGGAAGCAGGTAACTGTTATAAATGCCACCACTTAGAGCGGGTGAAAAGGAGGTCACACACAGTGGTCACTGGTCCAGCATTTAAACCACATCCAGTTGGACAGGGATGGTGAGGTCAGAACTGTGGTTGGTGAATATCACAGCATCTTGGCAAAGAGTGAGTTCTCTGGTCACCAGTCTGACTCCCCAGGTTTTGCCTATTGGAGGTATTTCCCTTGCCCACATCCACACGACCCCTCATGAGCAGAGTGGTGGAGAGGATTCTCTCCCTCAGGAGACTATACTGCCTCATGAACCACTTCGGGTTGGTCCAGTTACCTGGGAAATACCTCGGGATAGAGTTTCCCAAACCTGCTGGAAGATAGAAATTTCCTGGGGAACTTGGTGGAAAAAATTGATTCTAAATCACACCCCACATCTACTGACTCTCCACGGGGAGGTGCTTGGGAATCTGTGTTTTTTTTTAAAGATTTATTTATTTGACAGAGAGACACAGAGAGAGAGGGAACACGAGCAGGGGGAGTGGGAGAGGGAGAAGCAGGCTTCCCACGGAGCAGGGAGCCCGATGCAGAGCTCGATCCCAGGACCCTGGGACCACGACCTGAGCCGAAGGCAGATGCCCAACGACTGAGCCACCCAGGTGCCCCCGGGAATCTGTATTTTTAACAATCATCCCAGGTGGCTCTTATCATCATAAACATTTGAAAAATAACTACCTTAGTGGTTGAAAAATCACACACCTCAGTTTGGCAGACTTGGGCTTTTACAGCACTTCGACCCTAAAAACCTTAATCACATGACTTTGAGTTTCATTTTGGGGGTCTCTGTTGGCCGATAACCAACCCCAGAAAGTTATAAGGCACGAGAGGCATATGAGACCCCACCCACGTGGCTTCCAATGTCTTAGAGCAGCTCTGGAGGTTCTGCCCTTCCCCTGCAGCTCAGCAGGAGATGTGTGGAGGGAAGGCACGGCTGGTTGCCCTGCCCTCAACGTTGACCCTGCCCTGGGATTTTCACATCACACTGGGGCGGGGTGGGGAGAGATTGCCAATTCCTCATCAGGCAGGGAGTGTACAACATGAGGTGCTTGGCTGGTTTGGTCCTCCCCAGATACCACCATCCCAATTTCTAGGATTCTATAGCTTCTTCCTCAGTGCAGAACATGTAGGCTTTGGCTGTTGAACAAAGGGCATGACTCCATGACCTTGGCCATTTGGGACTGCTGGCTACCAACAAAAAGACCTCTCTTAAAACGATAATTGTCTAGGGCGCCTGGGTGGCTCAGTTGGTTAAGCGACTGCCTTCGGCTCAGGTCATGATCCTGGAGTCCCTGGATCGAGTCCCGCATCGGGCTCCCTGCTCGGCAGGGAGCCTGCTTCTCCCTCTGACCCTCCCCCATCTCATGTGCTCTCTCTCTCTCATTCTCTCTGTCTCAAATAAATAAATAAAATCTTAAAAAAAAAAAAACGATAATTGTCTATCCAGTGGTTCCTTGAACGCTTGTTTCTTCTGGGCCAACACTTCGTCTCTCTCACAGCACCCCCCCAAAGGCTATGAGAAATCACTGACACATTCCTTTATCCTGGTATTTTAGTACCAAGTCTCCCAAGGTGTAAGTCTGAATGACACATGGTCTGAGTCCCAAGAGCCACTGGAAAATAATCTAACCAACTGTCTTGATAACATAAAAAATAGGGAATGCAATTTTCCCCACCTAGGATCTGTGGATGGATGCCCCCGGGATGCCATCTCCTTGACCAACCTTGATGCAGCCATTTGGGGGCTCATCAATTTCCACACCCCAGTTCAGGTTCCAATTTCTGTATTAAGATTCTTGTAGTGGTAAGTGACAGAAACACAACTCAAGCTACTTTCTGCAAAAGAGACATTTATTGGAAGGGTCTCCCAGCCAGAAGAGCCGGGATGCAGCTGACTGCAGGGACCAATCCCGTGGAAACGTTCTCCCTGCCCCGCCGCCTGGTTTTCCTCTGCACGTCCGAGTCATTCTTTCTGCCAGGTTTTGTGCTGATGGCAGAAACATGCCCCTGGCAGCCGCTGCACCAATATAGAAGGACGGGGTTTGTATTCCCTAATCCTAAAATTTTTAATTACAAAGAAAGGTTATGAATGGCTTAACCTGGTTAGGGATCCAACTTGATTTTGGACCACGTGCTTATGAGGGAGGAGTAGGTGCACGTCCCAGAAGAGTCTTTTCTGGGTAGACCGAACAATAGATGTGCTTTGCCCAGAAAACCAAACAAATACAAATTAAAATGGCATTAAAGACCACTGGAATGAAATGAAATGAAGATAACCAAAGCAATTTTCTATTGCTGGGGTAACAAATTACCAAAAAATTTAGTGGCTTAGAATAACCCGATGTATTTGCTTACATTTCTGTAGTCAGGAGTCCAACACATCTCCTCGACTGAGATCATGGTGTCGACAGGGCCGTGTTCCTTCTGGAGGCTCTAAGGGAAAATCCATTTCCTTGTCTTTTCCAGCTTCCAGACCGCTCCCACATTCCTTGGCTCATGGGTCCTTCCTTCTTTAAAACCTGCAACCTAGTGCTGAGTCATTCACACTCAGCGGTCTTTCTGGCTCCCTTCTGCCTCCCTCTTTCACTTCTAAGGACACTTGTGATTACACTGGGCCCATCTGGATAATCCAGGATAATCGCCCCATCTCAAGATCGGCTGATTAGCAACCTTAATGCCCCTTTGTTAAATAAGGTAACCTACTCAGGTCCCAGGGATTAAAGGGGACACCTTGGCACAAGGGGTAGGAGAGGGTAGTTTTCCACCTTACCACAGCTGGTAAGAATGTAGTGAGTAGCTCCTCTCAAATTCTTCTGGTAAAGGTGGACATTTGCATAAAATTTCTGGAAAGAAAGTTGGTAGTTTGATAAAATTGGCTTTAAAATGTTCATATTGGTTCATTCAATAGTTCTAATTATCTGTCCCAAAGAAATAATGCTAAATATGTTTGGGGGTGGAATTTATACACGAAAATGTTCATTGCCACTTTACTTATACCACCAAAAAACTGGAAACAACCCTAATGTCTAGTGGTGGTAAGGCTAAGCAAACCATATTCCATCCATATAAGGAAACATTTTGTTGACAGTAAAAAGTTTGTTTCTGAGAAGCTTTTAATGAAATGAAAATATTTGTATGCCCTGATGTTAAGTAAAAAGAGGAGGACGTTTGTACTTTCTGCTCAGTTTTGCTGTGAACCTAAAACTGCTCTAAAAAAAAAAATAAAGTGGGGCCCCTGGCTGGCTCAGTCAGTAGAGTACGTGACTCTTGATCTCGGAGTTGTGAATTTGAGCCCCCTGTTGAGTGTAGAGATTACTTAAAAATAAAATCTTTAAAAATAAATAAAGTAGGCTCCCTTTAAAAAATAAAATAAAGTCTATTACTTAAAAAAAAAATAGGAGTTTCAATTTCTAGAAGAATGACCATGCAATCCCCATGTTCAACACAAAGTTTTACGAAATCTGAATCATTGTGTAATACCTGTCAAAGCCTTTTTGTTCATTTTTTTGCTTTCAGTGTTTGGAACTTGTTTTGACTTCTCAGTGCACACATTAAAATGAGAATAAAAAAGAGAATACAAAACTATCATGGATACAATATAATCTAAAAAAAAAAAATGTACAAAAAAGCCTAGAAAGGAAAACGTTAATGGTGGTTGTTACCCTGTGGGTGGTGGGATTATCTGCAGGTGAGTTTTCCCTGTGTATCTAGCTTTTATTTCTTTTCAAATTGCTCCTTAAGGGTTGATCATAATCCTTCAGGCAGAGCCACTTCTATTTATTTATTTGGTCTGTTTTCTGGTTATTTTGATAATGGAATAAGGACCCCCACACCTAATATTCAAAATGAAAGTACACCAAAACATACCTACCCTCTCAACACACTCTCCCTATTCAAGATAACAGTGAACCCGAATCCCATATTTCTCTTTTCTTTGCTCTCCTTTATTTAGTCTTATTGCATCTATCGTGGGAATGCCAACCCCCTTGCAAAGTCCTTTCCTTTCATTTTCTTCCTAAGAGTCTTGCAAGGAGGGAAGTGTTTTTATTCTTAGACAAAAAGAATTCTTCTACACTCGAGCAGGGAGTGTTGATAGAATAGTAACTGATGAAATGCCATTTTAATGATTTATTCTTCAAACCATCGATAATCATTCCAGTTATACCCATGCTCAGTTCAGAAGTTGTAGTTCAACATCTGAGTGTATGGTGGTCAAATCCCACTCCTGGTGAAGGCAGGTGTTGAGGAATATGGGACCCAAGCCTTTCTTGTGAGGACACCCACTTTCTCTGGTCTTGTTCTCTGGTCCGTGTCAAGATGGTGCCAGGCCATTTCTGCCTCAAACACAGTTGAACCACCTAGAGTCCAGATGGATACATTCAAGACCAATAGCCCAAGCTTCTTCAGGTCAAATTAATTGCAGGCCCCCCCATATCTGTGTTCAAGGATTTCCCTTTTAACTCTTAAACACTTGGTAAAAATTTCACCTGGAGACTTCTTATGAGCATCAGCTATGTGTCTTCAGACCCGTAGGTCTTAACCAAGGCCCCCTGCCAGAATCACTTGAGAAGCTTTCAAAAAATACAAATGCCTGGGACCGACCCCATTCCAGGAGGTACTGTAGGGCTGGTGCAAGAATTTTAAAGTACTCCCCCGGAGGACAGCTATGCACTCTTAGTTAAGAACCATAGTGTCACACAACGTCTGGCCAAGGCTCATGCTTGTCTTTGTCTTCACCAAACTCAAGGCAACTCCAGCTCCCCAGCTACCTGGCTTTTAGCCCTGTGTCTCAGGAAACAGATGTCCATCTTTTGTTTTCCTCATGCCTCCTGGCAAACTGACATTCACCTTCTGACTATGAGGAAAAGGGCCAACTGTCCTTGAGAGATGCTGGTGTTGGCTGTTTTGCATATTTTGGCCACAGTGGTTTCCTGCAAACATTTAGATCTCTTTCTTTCTTCTGGCCAATCTCTGCTCTGTCTCTTTTTATCTCTCTGTCCCTTCCCATCTCTCATTTCAGATTACCCTGCAGGTCAGCTTTGTTCTTTTCCCCATGGAATAAGCACCTGCAGGCTTCCATCCTCCACATCCAGACCTAAGAGGCAAAAGGATTTCTCTTTCTAGGACTAGTTTGAAAAATTCTGCAGAAGGACATCATTTAAGAGGCAATTCAAGTAATGGCTTAGAGCAAGGACTCCAGTGCTGGCTGTGTGTACAGCAAAATTATTTAAACTCTTTGTGTCTCAGTTTCCCGCACTGTAAAATGAAGATGATAATTGTACCCACTCTACTGAGCTGTTGGGGGATATCCGTGAGCTAATGACACACTCAGAACAGCTCCTGGTACGTGGTAAGTACCATATACGTAGGTGACCAAACCTTCTGGAGGCCACCCAAGAATGTTTAAATTGTTTTATGAACTCAACTTTCTGAAAGTAGAAGAGATACGATGAGCTCCGTTGTTGGGCCTAATTCTAAAACATGTATCATTATTGGTTTGCAATGTAGAAGTGATTATCAGGGAGCCCTTTACGGTACAAAAGGGACTTGGACCCATAGGACATATTTAGCCATGTTCACTTCACTTAAGGAAAGCAGATTTCAACCAATTGGGAAATTTGCATGAGTCAGAAAATTCAAAGGAGAATATGGCTAAAGAGGGACATAAATCTCCGGGAATAAACTTCTCATTATACAATCATAGATTAATCAAGGAAGCATGCCTGGCCCCTCTCTCCTCCCCCTCCTTCATATGTTTCATCCCCTTCCAAGTACTGTCCATATGACATCCTAAATTTGCCTTGGCCTTTCTTCCCATCCCCACATCACCCATTCTTGCTCAGGTTACTGTTATTTTTCAGCTGGGCTGTAGCTTCAGCTCCCCAACTGGCCTCCTCGTGCCAGCTCTGCCTTTCCTAGAGTTCCAATGTGTTCTTCACTCTCTACACTGTAGCCAGAGTACTTGTCTTGAAATAGAAATCTGATCATATTCTTGCTGTCCTTGATCCCATCTCCACACCCTAAAACCACTCAGTGGCTTCCTGGGACTTTCAGGATAAAGAAAAACAGCTTTAACAGCCTCCTGGGCCCTGCAAAGTGGGGCCATCACCTGTCTTCCCAGATCCACCAGGTCCACCAGCCCTGTCTCATTCTTTCTACCCACAGTGGTCTTTTTTTGGGCCCACATGATCCTCAAGCTTCCCCATGCCACAGGGCCTTTGCATGTGCTAGTTTCTTCCTGGAATTGTCCCCTCTTGCCTTTAATAAATAATAAACTTTATTTTTCAGAGCAGTTTTAGGTTCACAGTAAAATTGAGAGTACAGAGAATTATCATATACCTTGTCTCTCCCCACCACACATACACACACACACACACACACACACACACACACACATACACAGCCTCCTCTACCATCAACATCCCACACCAATGTAGTACATTTTTTACAATCCATGCATCAACACTGACACATCATTATCAACCAAAGTCTATAGTTTATATCACAGCTCACTCTTTGTATTGTACATTCTATGGGTTTGGACAAATGTATAATTACAAATATCCACTCTTATAGTATCATACAGAATAGTTTCACTGCCCTAAACATTCCCTGTGTTCTACCTATTCAACCCTCCTTCCCACCAGACCTTTAGCAACTATTGATTTTTTTTTTTTTTTTTTTTTGCTGCTTTCATAGTTTTACCTTTTCCAGAATGTCCTACAGTTGGACTCACAGCTTATAGTATATAACCTTTTCAGATTGGCCTCTTTCACTTAGTGATATGCTTTTATAAGTTTCCTCCATGTCTTTTCATGGCTTGATTGCTCATTTCTTTTTAGTGCTGGATAGTATTCCATTATCTGGACATACCACAGTGTATGTATCCACTCACCTACTGAAGGGCATCTTGGTTGCTTCCAAGTTTTAGCAATTATGAATAAAGCTGCTATAAGCATTTTCTGTACGGATAAAATCTTCAGTTCATTTGGGCAAATACCAAGGAGTGTAACTGCTGGATCTTATAGTAAGAGTGTGTTTAGAAACTGCCAAACTGTCTTCTCAAGTTGTGGTACCATTTTGCATTCCCACTAGCAATGAAGGAGAGCTTCTGCTGCTCCATATCCTCATCAGCATTTGACATTGTCAGTGCTTTGGATTTTGGCCATTCTAATAGGTGTGTAGTGGTATCTCGTCGTTTTCACTTGCAATTTCCTAATGACTATGAGGTTGAACATCTTTTTATATGCTCTTTACCATCTGTATATCATCTTCGATGAGGTGTCCAGATCGTTTGCTCATTTTTAAAAAAGATTTTATTTATTTATTTATTTGAGAGAGAGAGTACTCAGGGGAGGAGCAGATGGAGAGGGACAAGCAGACCCTGTGCTGAGCGTAGAGCCCAACGCGGGGTTCAATCTCACGACCCTGAGACCAGGACCTGTACTGACATTAAGAGTTGATTGCTCAACTGACTGAGTCACCCAGGCACCCCTCTTTTGCTCATTTTTTTTTAAGATTTTATTTATTTATTTGACAGAGAGAGAGATAGCGAGAGAGGGAACACAAGCAGGGGGAGTGGGAGAGGGAGAAGCAGGCTTCCCGCGGAGCAGGGAGCCCGATGCGGGGCTCGATCCCAGGACCCTGGGACCATGACCTGAGCCGAAGGCAGACGCTTAACGACTGAGCCACCCAGGCACCCCTGCTCATTTTTTTTTTTTAATTGGACTGTTTTCTTCTCCCTTTTCGACCTCAATAACCACTTCCTCCTCATCTTTTGGATCTTAACTCGGTGGTCCGCTTTTGCATCTTAGACTAGATTTAAAAAAAAACCTCATAAATTCTTAGAGGGCTATGTACGTCATCTTCTTCACAGTTATCATGGCTGCAATTTTCTACAGTTTGCTTGATCACATGAATACTGTCTGTTTCCCTGAAGCTTTAAGAGCAGGCACCACATCTGGCTTTGTTCCCTGGCCTACCAGTAGTGCCCAGCACTGTGCCTGACACACGCTGGGGGCTGCACGGGTATTTGCAAGTGAGGAATAAACTAATAACGTCGCTGAGAAAGAAGGTGGAGTGGAGGAGGAGGGGGTCATCTAAAGAAACCACCGCTAATACAGAGTGAGTCCAGAATTTCAAAGAGCGTGTCCAACAGTGGGAGGGGGCAGAGGGCCAAAAAGCACAAACCTGTAAGACTGGTGTTCAGGAATACTAATGCGTAAAATGAGCTGAGCCTTCAACAAATGGTTGAGACCACAGAAAGACTGATTTAGAAAATTATTTGGAGCAAGAAAAATAACAGGAAAGAGCCAGGCCCCACACTTAGTGGAAGGGGCACGATTTTTAATGCATAATGTTTTTCTCCCTCAAGAATAGTAATTCTCAACCCAGAAAGTGTAAAGGCAAATTCCAGAAGAAGAATATCAAGCCCAAGATCAGAGAAGAGGTGTGGGAGCATCTGGCCACATTACAACCAAGCTTCAACTTCAGATGAATCTCATCTTGGAGCTAAGATTACAGAGCCACTGTCCATGAATTCTAAGAAATTTGGGAAAGGAGCCAATAGCCAGGGAAACATGAGATGTTTCTCAGTTTTCAAAAAGGGAAAGAATGTGCATTTGGGTTCAGTTTAATTACCTCTGACTTCCAAACGTGACATGGATTCATGGTACAAATATGTCCTAGAAGTGTGATGGGGTACCTAGAAAGTGGAATTTTATATTCTTTCAACTTTGATAAGCCACCATTAAAAGACACCCACCAGCAAGGCAGCAAATCACCTTGGAGGAAGTCTTTTTTCCTAGAACAATGTCACGAATGGTACCCTTCAGTTATATAAATGTAGGCAACCAGGCACCATTATCCCAAGAACAGGATATAATTGGACATTTTCCCCAGATGTATAGCTTGACAAAGGCTGTAATTCTCCATATTTTTGGTATGAATAGCTGGTGGCTGGAAGCAACTGGACAAATCCGTACAGGTGCAAGGGGCCTGGGACAAAAAGGATCAGGACCAATCCTTTCTGGTTTGAGGCTAAGTACTGTTAGATGTTCTCTAATGGGCTGAAATGGTCATATCTGACCACATGACCAAGAGCCCTCCACCACCGAGGGGAAAATGAACCAGGGAGGAAGGGAAAGTGTCAAATGTTGACTTGATTATTTTCCAGCATAGTGTGTGGCTGAGGCTGATGCACCCCCCCGGTCCAGCTGCCCCAGAAGATTTGGAGTAGAAGCCCTGTGTGGCTCATTCTTGTGTAAGCTTGACGCTGGGGAAGACTCATGGTGGCCTGTGCCGAGGGGGGCTAGACCGTTGGCATTAACGCAGCAGGGTCTGGGTGGGGCCTTCTGTTTTCAATAGTGATACAGATGGTAGCAGCCAAGAGAGAGCCTGGTTCCCTGGGCCGACTGTACAAACCACACACAGGCAGGAGGGAGGTAGAGATTTTTGTTTAGTTGGTATCCTGGGTTGAATGGTGGTTCCCACCCCACTCCCCGAATTCATGTCCATCTGAAACCTCATAATGTGAACTTATTTGGAAATAAGGTCAATGTAGATGTAATTAAGATGAGGTCATCCTAGATTAAGGTAGGCCCTAAATCTAATATAACTGGTATTCTTATAAGACGAGAGAAGGACCCACAGACGCATCCAGGGAAGACGGCCCTGTGACTACAGAGGCAGAAATTGTAGGGATACACTACAAGCCAAGGAACATCAAGGATTGCTAGGAACCACCAGAACCTGGGAGAGAGGCATGGAACAGATCTTCCCGCAGAGTCTCCGGGAGGCAACCCTGCCCACACCTTTCAGGCTTCTGGCCTCCCGAACTGTGAGAAATCACTTTGTATTGTTTTAAGCCATCCAAGTTTGTGGGACTTTGTTCCGGCAGTCCTAGAAACAAATTGATTTGGGCATGTACAGATACGAGAGATGAATCTGGAAAGTAAGAAATGATGTGAATCTTATTTGAATTCCAGTCTGGTAAAGCAAGTCATGGCAGTTCCAGATTATTAAACAGCTGTCTTATCTCTTCTGATAAATCAAGAAAATGCTGAAATGACAATGTCTTAGAATATTTTTGTGGCTAGACTAGAGAAATGTGGGTTAGAGGATAATACAAGAATGGGGGATTTTAGCCAGCTGAACACTCAATTGGACTGACTGACTGATGCTGACCCACTGAAGATGGCATGCCTCTGTCCTTTATAGTGACTTGGATAAGACGTGGAATGTGTTCTTACCAAATAGATAAGTAATACAGAGTTGGTAGAGATAACATGATAGATGGCAGGTCCCACATCCAAATTAATCAAGAGCTAGAATGATGAGCCCAAAGTCCCAGGATGAAATCTTATGGGGAAAAATGTAAAGTTAAGGTTCAAAAAGTCAGTGTGCAAGAATGAACTGCAGGATATCTGGATTGAGAACAACTCATATGGGAAAATTTCGGGAGATTTACAGTGGATCCCAGCTTAAAAGGAGACAGCGATATGACCTGGGCACTCAAAAAGGTAACACAGTTTTAGGCCACACTGATACAGAGCCACTCATAACAACTAACTCTCTAATCAACTTCCTCACCCATGGTTAAAATGATTTTCATATAAGTCATCAATGTGTTTACTGGGAAAACCAGACAATTCATGGCTAGCTTTGAGACACGGGGATAACGAGGTATGCATCCTGGTGAGGAGAGGAAGGGTTCCCCAGGAAGATGCTCAGAATATAGTAAATATAAAATGAGCATCCTTGAGACTCCAAACTGTTCCTTCCCAATGGTACCCTTCTAGGCCGAGCAGTCAGAGAAGCTGAAGCAGATCAGGCAGGAGCTGCGGGCATGGCCCTGTGCCACACCAACAACGTAGACCAGCAGACGAGCCACAGGCCATGAGCAGTCCCAGTGCCCCACCTGCCCCAGCCCGGACCTCCTGGCTCTCCCTTCTGTCTTCTGTCCCATGCAAATGTGTCTTGTGCCCCGCCCTTCACCATGCAGGGAAGGGATTCTGGGAGATGTAGTTCCAGCTTAGGTTCGCGGAAGATAAGCCTGAGTAACAAGAAGCCAAGGAGAGGGAAGGAGGGGGGTGGTGGCAAAGCAGGAACAGCCGTGGGGCCGCTAGCCAGGGCCGTCCTGCCTTAGGGGTGTCAGACTCAGGGTGGAGAGCCGAGCAGACAAAGGCTTGATTGGCAGGTCTAATAGAGTAGGTTAGCAAGACAACAGCAGGAACAGGGGCTTCCTTTAACAGGTTTGCTGCCAAAGTCCACTGGGAACAGGCAACAGGACGCTGTGCCCACAGCCGTCCCAGCGGACCGTCTGTCCAGTCTGCTCACTCTTGCAAGCTCTCTGCCTCTCATGAGGGGGATGGTGTCCCTAGTGGGGCAGAAATTGTGCTCTGAGGTCTGGGAATTCTGAGTTGGTGCAGAAACACAGGGGTGCCTCTAAGGGGGTATTAAGGTGTGCTGGTGGCTGGAAAGGTGCCAGATTCATAGCATAGACTCTCGTCTGGACAGTTCCTGTGGCTTCCTGGCCAGGGTCCTTCAAAAGATGTTAATCATATGTATTTGAAATGCATATCACTGCTGAAAAATAAAGCCAACCAAATGGTAGCAAGGGAAAACAATTAGCTAATGCATAAGTAAAGATCTTATGTGTCTATTTTTCAAAACCAATCAATAGCTAAGATATTCTGCCAGGTTAGCTCAGCAAACATTCAGTCCACCGTGAGAAAGTAGCTCACAACTCCATCACAAGGAAGCACCGTCAATACTGTGGTCTTGTCCATCTATCTGGCCACAGATCTATGGGTCGGTCTGTCTTGCCGTTCCTCCATCTATCATCTGTCCCTCCAGCCAGCCATTTACACCTTCATCCATCAAGCCAACATTTGTTTAACTTTTACTGTGTGTCAGTTCTGTGTGGGACACTGGGGGTGTAATAATGCAAAAAAACAAAACAAAGCAAAACAAAATCTCTCCTGCTCTCAAGGTGCTAGGGTTTAGTGGAAGGTGGGGAGTGGGGATGGGGGTAACCAAACAAGGAAACCATCACTGGGTGAAACACAGACTTAAGCTAAAAAAGTTGAGATTTCCATTTAAAACTCCCCAGTTGAGCAATTCCTACAGATGATTCAAAGTCATCTGTAAGGAATAAGTAAAAGTGATTTGAATTTCCACAGGCAGGTTCAGATTTTATGTGACTCATGAGAAATTCTTGGGATTGGAATCAGAGTGAATGGAATTCAATTTAATAAATACGTAACGAGAGGAAAGGGATCAATACCCCACTACTTCAATACTCCTGTCTCAGACCCAGGATTAGGAGAGCCTCTCTGATGAGTTGACATGGTCCCACCCGCGGACCACTGGTGGGAAAGGCCCCCCAGAGCTGCCACCAGGAGGGAAGGGGACTGTGAAGAGGTGACTTGACCGTCACCATCCAACCCAGATGCGCTAGCAGGATGACCTGTGCGTGGGAGCCCATCTGTGGAGTTTTCTCGAGCGTGACACTGAGAGCATGGGAGTGGTGTCCCTTGAAAAACCACCATGGCCTGTGCAGGGATCTGAACTGTTGATGTCATTCCATCTGTGAGGGGCAGGGAGGTAGACGACATGGTCAGTGCTCATGGCCATCAAAGGACCTGAGTTGCAGGCACGTCTCTGTCGCTCACTGGCCACCTCAGATGGCTCACTTCCCCAGCCATCGACTGGGGACATTACAATTTCCTTCTCCACAGAGTTCCTCCGAGGCCACCAGCTACACGGGGAGACTCTGCGGGCCGGCTGTCCCACCGGAGCAGGGCTGTGTTTTGGAAACCAGCTCTGCTAGTATTTTCACATCCTTAGATGCGGAAGCAAGCCTCACCTCCTACTAATTTTCACTTTGATCTCGGGTGGGAGAAATTGTTGACAGAACCTGAAATCATTCATTGTGTTGCCCTACTTTAAACAGTAATTTCTTTGCTTTATTTTTTTCTGTCCTAACGTTTCTAAGCCTAACTGTGTTACCCGAGTTAACACAATGTACCTCACGGGGAGATTGTAAGAATGAAGCGAGGGTACCAAGCGTCCACTACCACTAAGGCAGGGCCGGCCCGGGCGTGGCATGTGAAGTCAATCTCCCCCCACCCCCTGCCCCGTCTTGCTCCCGTCTTGCTCCCGTCTTTAGCTCTAATGAGCACATGCGGTGAAAATACTCAAGACCAGCTAATAACAGCCAACAGTAAGTGAGCTCTTACCATAAGCCAGGCACTGTGTTATGTGCCCTTTGTGTTAACTCATTTCATTCTCACCTCAGCCCTGTGGGATACACACAACTGCTATCCCCCTTTCACAGGGAGGAAACAGGAGCACAGAGAAGTTCAGTGACTTGGCCAGCATCACACAGCTGGGAACAGTGGCGCCGGCGTCTGCATCCACGCATCCCATTCCCAGAGCCCCTGCTCCCGAATGCTGTACGATGCTGTCTTGTCAGTGTGGTGGAGACGCAAACTCAGTGCCGATTCAGCTTGGAAGTGGCTAATGGTAATAAAATGAAAGTTACTTCTTCTTCTTCTTTTTTTTTTTTTTAGAGAGAAAGAGAAAGAGCGAGCAGGAGAGGAGGGGGCGGAGGGAGAGGAGAATCTCAAGCAGATTCCACACTGAGCACGGAGCCTGACGCAGGGCTCGATCTCATGACCCTGAGATCATGACCGGATCTGAAACCAAGAACCAGACACTTAAAGGACTGAGACACCCAGGCGCCCTGAATGAAGGTTACTGCTAATTTGTACTAAACCTTGGCCAAATGGAGCTTAGTTCCACCTGCTTTTCTCTGCCTTTCTAAATCATCTCAACAATATGTTTTAATCTGCTTGTCTCCCTTTATGCTGCTCACCGCCTCAGCAGTAATTTGACATTTTATACTTTAATAGTTGCTAAATGGTCACATGCTTGAGAGAGAGAGAGGGAGGGAGGGAGGGAGAAACAAGATTAACATAATACCATGTATCATAAATAGTAGCCTGGGTCCAGTTGGACATAAAAACTCAGGCCAAATTGGAGGGGGCGGTTTAGGCAGGGAGGAGGATCCTCTTTTGAGTAACATGTTTAGAAACTAACATTTGCCCCTGAAAGGCACAGGGCAAAATAATAATTTTCCATGTCAGAGAAGCCTGGGAATGGTAGACTATAGCCCCAGATACCATGATCAGTGTGAAACAGAAGTCCGACGTTGTTGGTACCAGGATGGAGGATGCAAGGAAGATAAGACATAGAAGCATCACCATAGAAACCCATGGTGCTGGGAGATGCGCCCAGAAGCACAAGGGAAGGGAGAGCCCAGGCCAAGGATGGGGGCGTGGGCAGCATTTACTTGAAGAAGGCTCTGCCTGGCTCTTCGCCCTGGTGTCACAGACAGGAGTATCCTGGTTTTCACGTAAACTGGGGTGAGCTATCCCACACTTATGCTTTGGGCACTGATTATGCCCCTTGGTGAGCACCAGGATGCAAAGATGAACCAGAGCCCCTTGTCTGGGGAATCCCTACTCAGTAGGGAGTCTGCTTCTCCCTCTCCCTCTGCCCCTCCCCCTGCTCGTTCTCTCTCTCTCTCTCTCTCAAATAAATAAATAAAATCTAAAAAAAAAAAAAAAAAGTGAACCAAAGATCACACCTACCCTCAGAAGTTTACCATCTTCTGCTGGACAGACGGACCGGCAGGATGTGACGGCATGCTGTGTAATGATTGCTTTTATGGACTTGGGGAAAGCGGAGCAAAGAGAAAGCCAGTCCCAGGATGATATCTGGGCTGCAGCTTGGGGCCCAATGCGGTGATTTCCAGGTGGGTGGCACTGGAGGGTCCTCATTCTAGCAGAGGACACTGCATCTGCAAAGACACAGGGATCTGAGCGAGTTTGGCCCGCTCTGGAAAGCATATTGTTGGACGTGACTGGAGTGGAGGGTCTGTGTGGGAACATAGGGATAGGTGGGGCGGCGGGGGCGGGGGGAAGCCAGAAGTCAGGTCACGCACGGATATGGCCTTTAGTTTATCTTGAGGGTGCCACCCCCTTCTGATATTTGGCTGAGAACCTTGAACAGGGTGGGCTTTGCGTGCCTGAGAGCCAGACTTTGCAGTATTTTTTCAAACTACAGGTCATAAGCCATTAGTAGCTAATGAAATCAACTTAATGTTTTCAAACCATAATTTTTAAAAAATAAAAATGTAATAGACCAGAACAGTACCTTTCACGTGATCTGCCATGGACAATCTGATTTTTTTTTTATTCCAATTTGTCCTGGATTGATACTTTTGTAAAATGTAATAAAGCAATAAAAGTGAATTCCTAGAAAAGGGATCATGCTCTTGGATGTCACAGCAATCTCAAATTGCTATAGAAGTTTTTTTTAAAACATTCACTCCTCAGTAGCTTTATTGAGATATAATTCACACCGCGTACAATCCAGCATCTGAAGTGCACAATTCAATAGTTTTTAGTATATTCACAGAGTTGGGCATCTGCCATCACTGCCAATTTTGGAATATTTCCATCATGCCTGAAAGAAAACTTCTACCCATTAGCAGTCAGTCCCCTTTCTTCCAGCCCCTTTCCTGCAACCCTCGGCAATCACGAATCTACTTCCTATCTTTATAGATTTGCCTGTTCTGGGCACTGCTTACAAATGGAACCGTAATGTGGTCTTTTGTGATTGGCTTCTTTTTTTTAGCATAGTGTTTTCAAGGTACCTCCCTGTTGTAGTATGGATCAGTACCCCATCTCTTTTCATGGCCAAATGACATTCCATTGGGTAGATATAGCACATTTTGCCGACCCATTCATCAATTGATAGACATTTGGGTTATGTCTACCTTTTGGCTGTTGTGAATAATGCTGCCGTGAACATTCACGGACAAGTTTTTAGGTGGACATATGTATTCATTTCTCTTGAGTACATACACCTAGGAGTCAAGTGGCTGGGTCATAAAACTCTGTGCTTCTCTTTTTGAGGAACCCCCACATGTTTTTCCGAGCAACTGCACCATGTCACATTCTCAACCAATTACTCCACATCCTCATCAACACTTATATCATAGTCATCCTCGTGGGTGTGAAGTGATACCTCTTTGTGGTTTGCGTTTGCATTTCCCCAATAGCTAATGATGTCAAGCATCTTTTCAGGCACTAAACACTTACTCTTAAGTTTCGTCCTTATCTCCTCCCTGGCTGGTGATAAGCAGTCCACTGCAAGGAAAGCTGGACTGGAAAATGTGAGTGCATCTCACGGAATAAGGGTAAGTATTGCTTCAGAAAACTTCTGTGTCAGTTACATATGTGTGTTGATGTGTCCGGGATTGAGACCGGGATTGAGATGTAAGATGTATTTGTGTTTCTTACTAGCTGAAAACCTCCCCAACATCCATCTTCGAGGAGAGTGGAACAGACCATCCTTGCAAAGGGTCACTGTCCTTCCAAACACACGTCATGGCAAAGTGCCACTGCCCAAGCCCTGGAAAATCTGACTGGCAGCTTCAAGATGTGAAGCCAGTCAAAAAGGGTTTAAATCCCAAAACAATTTAATTAATAAAACTAGACCCTCTCTTTTGAACTCCATGAGAAGTTTAAAAGGCTATTTCTATTGTGTTTTAATGCTTAATTAATTTGATAAAAGTTTTCAAAACCTGATGTTATTTCATGAAAATGTGATTGCTTCAAAGAGTTGGTTTGCTCTGAAGTATACACAAAGGCAGGTTATGCCTGGGTCTACCCTTAGTGGGGGGTTGTGTACGAAGCACTCACTTGTGTGTGTGTTCACGTCTTCGTGGACAGGTGCACATGCGCAAATGTCCTTGCTTTAACAGATAGTGTTGCTCACTCATACTCTCTGCAGCATTATTCACAATAACTAAGCGGTCCATTGAAGGACGGCTGGATTTTTAAAAAAATGTGATATACGCATACAGTGGAATGTTATTCAGCCTTAAAAAAATAAGGAATTCCTGTCACCTGCTACAACATGGATGAACCTTGAAGACATCATGCTGAGTGAAATAAGCCAGCCACAAAAGGACAAACAATGTGTGGTTCCACTTACATGAGGTACTGGGGTGGTCAAATTTATAGAGACAGAAAGTGGGGTGGTGGGGGTCAGGGCTGGGAGATGGGGCATGGGGAGTTGTGATCCAACGAATTCAGAGTCTCAGTTTGGCAAGGTGAAAAAGTGCTAGGATCTGTTACACCACAACATGAAAATACTTAATACTGTGAACTATACACTTAAAGACAAAGATAGTAAATTTTATGCTATGTATTTTTTTATCACAATCGATAATAAAAAAATTTTAAAGATTTTATTTATTTACTTGACAGAGAGAAAGAGCACAAGCAGGGGGAGTGGCAGGCAGAGGGAGAGGGAGAAGCAGACTCCCCTCTGCTGAGCAGGGAGCCCGATGCAGGGCTCGATCCCAAGACCCTGAGATCATGACCTGAGCCGAAGGCCGAAGCTTCACCGACTGAGCCACCCAGGCGCCCCTAAAATAAAAATTTTCTAAAAGATGATGCTACTTGGAAGCCACATCACTTCACAGACAGAATTTGGGTGTTGGAGCTTCACAACTGGCTTTAAATCCCCACTCTGCCTCTTCAGAGCTGTGTGAGTTGGCTGAAAGCTATCAACCCTTGACACTTGTGTGCTTTCAGCAGTAAAACAGCTGGTTCTTAGTGCCAACATGTGGGTCAGCTGGGAGTAAAGCACCGGCAGAGATGGAGGGAAATCCAAAGGGCTTTGCCTTTCATGTGAAGGGATGCAACCTGCGGCCCTTCCCATCGTACCCCTGGCTGTCTGTTGTCTGGTTTGGGGGAGCCAGTTGAAAGAGCTGTGGTAGTGCTGGGAGCCCCCTGGGCAATCACAGGGAGCCCCTCTCAGGGGACAGCCTCGCAGCCACCAAAGTCTGAGTTATTCCCTCTGAAAACAAGATCTCTTGCTCCTTGGACAATTCTCTGAAGCTCGGAAGCATCCAGTCTTGGGGTTCCTTGTGAGAGTCTGTTACCAGCTCAGCCTGGCTTCCTGCCTCCTAGGAGGCAGCCAGAGACAAACTGTGGGATTTTAGGTGTGTTCCAAGAGCAATAGTGGGGACTTTCTGTACCCAGGAAAACTCCCCAGCCAGTCAAGGCCTCATCCCTTGGCTCAAGGCTTCGCCCTCATAAAATACACACATTCCTGAGATCATACTAATACTCTTACACTTAAATAGTTTCATAGTTTCCTGAGTTTCCATATACAGACTATTCATCCAACCTTATCACTGACTGTGAAGTGGGGTTATAATCTCTGCTTTTACAAATGAAAATTTTAATGAGCACCTACTATATGTCAGGCGCTATTCTAGGCTCTTTCTCTCAGGTTAGCTCTCTCTATTTAGGAAGTGGTCCAGGGATGACACAGAGCCCGGTCTTCTGTATGCGGTGCATTTCCCAGAGTCTTTTGTGCCTCGGTGTGAACCCTCAGGTCCCTCGTAGGAAGCAGGGTTTCCCGGGACAAAGAGCACGGCAGAGGCAGAAGGGTACCTAAAGGAGGTAGGCCCGCCAAACGGAGGAGTACGCAGTCAGGGGTGGCAAGAGGAGGGGCCACAGGACTGGGGAACCCAGGACCACAGTGGTCTCACTTGGGGCCAACCTGCCCTGCCTGAGGTTGCTGGGCCCTGTCCGTCTCTCTGTTAGACCCTCTCTCTGATGGAGCGGCAAGGTCACTGGCCGGAGAGGCAGACAGAGCTGGACAAGTCTCTGTGTGCCTCAGCCTCTGAATCAGTACAGTGCAGATAATCCAAGGGCCCAGCCCTCTGTGGTGGTGAGGGTTCAGAGAAATGATGTACGTGAAGCGCTCAGCACCCCTCCTAGCGTGCGGTGAGAGCTCAGGAAGTGCCGCTAGGGCCACACGGGTCTTTCCTTTGGGGACCCCTACCCCAACCCCCCTTTCCCACCCAGTCCTGCTCCAGCCAAAGCTCCGCCCTTGAAAACGCTGCAGGGAATTGCATAAGCACGGGAGGGGCGGGGCAGCTGGGAAAGGAGAGGAGCAAGGCAGCCACAGAGCGTCTTCACCACCTCCCTGTCCTCATGGAGGACAGGCTGACCCCTCAGGCCTGGCATCAGGGACTAAATCTGAACTTCCTCCTTCCTGTTTACTCCACCAGCATCTTGGCATTCAACTTGGCCCAAGTGAGAGGAGCTGTGGGTTCGGCCTCAGTCCTTAGTGGAGGCAAAGGCCCTGGGCTGCGAAAACTACTGGTCCAAGTCTCCTAGAGGGCTGTCCCATCCTGTAGTTGGGCTAGGAACACAGAAGAAAGATCTAGAGCTGACAGGCTGGGGTGGGGGGAGGCCTTGCTGGGCTCACACTACCCAAGGAGTGTTTGACACAAGCTCAGTCTGATGGGGTGACAGGCACCTTCCTGCTAGTGCTGCTAGTGACATCCAGAGGAAATCAGGGGTCCTTGGAAATCCTGCCCCTTTCCCACCTGCCCTGGAGTTTTCTCATCATGGCGGGGAGTGTCCCACGGTGGCTGCCCACTGTCGTTCTTGGGGAGATACCTCAACCCACACCCCATCCAACCCCAGGTCTCTTCAGCAAGACGACAGAGAAGGGGTCTTCCTATGGAGGTAGAGTAACACAGTGGGGGGGGGGGGGGGGGCTTTGCCACCAATAAGCTTGTGTTCAACCTCTAGCCACAATATTTACTGAACGTTCTTCAATCTCTTGAAACTTGGGTTTCCTCACATCTGTAGTGACTATGGCAACAGCTACTCTGTAAGGTTATTGTGGGGCAGAAACAAGATGACGTGGGAGAGTACCGAACATACTGGGTACATATAAAAGATACTTGATACGTGTTGTTTCCTTCCACTGCTTCCGGAGGGAGCATCATGGGCCATAGTTCAGTCGATCAACTAATTAGCATCCTGTTCCTTTCAGAGTGTTATTTGGTGCCCCAAAAATGATTAGTGGGGGAAGGAGAAATTGTCTCAGTCCCGGAAAAATTCCCATATGTGAGTGAAATCAAAATCCGTGGACTCTACTAGCAAACCAAGATCGTGCCACCCATGCCTCCCGTGGGTCCCGCAGACACAGGGAGGGGCCACCAGGGTTGCTCTCAGGGGGCTGGCATGGCTACAAGGAGTTACTTTCTGATAAGAAAGTGGGGGCTGCGATACTCCTTCAGGGCACTCTGTCCTTCTGCTGAGGAGGAACTCCCCAGATGGGTCTATTAATTATCAAAGGCCCCCTCCTGAAATGGCGCCCTGATGTGAAGAAGATTCTGGCTGTGTCTGTTGGAGGCAGAGCTGCGTCTCTGCAAACCAGGCTGCCATGGACGAGTGTATTCTCACCGAGGAGGGGACGACGTCCGTGTGGCACAGGGCACAGGGTGGGGGCCCCGCTGTCAGTGGCATAAGGGCCGGAAGCTGGTAACGATTTTGTGAGCGACTGCGTGAGACTCTGGGCACGTGCAGGCGCAGCTGCTGTGGGACCCAGGGGACAAAGTGGGCCACCGAGGTGGGCAATGCCACAGCTCTACGGCTATTATGAGTGTATCTTGCCCTCCTAACATATTTTGTGGGAAGTAATTGCTGGCACACGGGAAAGCTGTTGAGAGCAGAAGAGCTAAGCAGACATAGGAGGCACTCTGCCTAGGTTTGGGGCAAGCCACTGAACTTCTCTGCCTCAGTTTCCTTGTCCGCAAAATGAGGACAACAGTCCCCACTCCCAGGCAATGTGTGGAGAGGAACGTTCTTTCTACACAGGTGTCAGTGGTTATTTATTTTAGTCACCGAAAATATTTGCCCTTCGGTGAATTCTCCCACGTTTTCTTGTATCATTAGTGACTAAAGAAAAACTGGCTAGTTCTTTTTCCATTATCCCACTTCTCATTTCTATTTCCTGCCTTATCTCATTGGCTACCATTAGGCCCTTCTTGGGAGTGGTGAAAACCACGTTGAATTTTCAAGCAGCCGTGGGAAGGATGGATGTGAGACAAGAGTGGTGAGAAGCCGAGCAATGGCTAGGACCCTGGTGTAGTAATTTAGCTGTGGTGTGAAGAGGGAGCAACTGTGGATAAAACCCCAGAAAACAGTGAGGACCAACTCCAGCTCAGAGCCACCTTGAATCAAGAGTTGACAGAATTCAGTGGTGACACTGATGATCAAAATAAATGGCTAGGGCACCTGGGTGGCTCAGTTGGTTAAGCATCTGCCTTCGGCTCAGGTCACGATCCTGGGGTCCTGGGATTGAGCCCCGGGTCGGGCTCCCTGCTCAGCAGCGGGGAGCCTGCTTCTCCCTCCCCTTCTGCCCCTCCACCTGCTTGTGCACATGCGCTCTCTCACACACAAAAATAAATAAATAAAATCTTAAAAAAAACCAAATGGCTAAAATTGACCATCAGTGGAATTCTGTTATAATTTATTCATCTGAAAAAGAGAGGAAGAAGGGGAAAATTCACAATCTCACTTTATGATTAGTTCTGAGGCAATGGGCTTGGGTAAAGTTGGCATACTCTCATTTTCTACCGTATGTCCATAGGTTGTCGCCAGTTAGTTAGTTCCAAGATAGTTTACCATTTGTTAACGTTTGTAAAAGTGTTTTTAGTTCGCAAAGCAAACATACCCACTTGGCCTTATCTTTGTCTTCACAAAATTCAGCTGTACTGAAGCTTCGGATATGAGGCACGATAACGTACTATTTAAGAACATGGCCCCGGAGTTTGAGACCTGGCCTCCTAGCTGTGTGACCTGTGGTAAGTCACTTACCCTCTCCACACCCCAGTTTCTGCATCTATAAAATGGGGGCAATAATACAACTCCCATCATGGGCTTGCTTAGTAACATGGCAAGTCCCCTATAAAGGTTAGTCCATTATCCAGGATTTTACAGCTTGCAAAGCCCCCTCCCTTTCTTACCTGACCTTCTTTGATACTCACACGCTTGTCACACGTCCCCTTGCCATTCGCCCTGCAGTTAAACCATGGGCTGTCCTGTTACTGTGTACCTCATGAATCTGCCTCCATCTTGAAACCCAGGTTCAGTCAGGGGAGTGACGCTCAGCACCGTCTTCAAGAGGGGAGAGGGGCCGACCTGAAGGAGTCGCCCTGTTGGGTCCTGGAGACATGGCATGAGCTCAGTTCCCCATGCCCCCGGGACCCCTGATCTGGGCGGCCGTATAACGTATACTGTTCTTCCATCATTCCTCCAGCTCAACAGGCCGGAGCCAGACCTGCGCCGAGCAACCAGCATCTGTGGCCTCCTGGCCTGTGAGTGATCCTCTTTTCTCCCGCCGCCGAAGTCTTGGTGTCACGTGGCTTAGCCTGGCCCTGGCCCTCTGCGCCGCTGACAGGAGGCCCACAAACAGGCCCCCACAAACAGGACTCCACGGGAGATTCTGCTCCAGGGCCTGTTTCCCTCAGCCGTGCTGCTGAGACACGCACAGAGGAAGGAAGACGACAGTGACCAGAAGGAGAGATGGCACACTGCCCGCCCCGGGGGGCGCTGCTGGGCTCCTGGGGAAGCAGAGGACTTCCAGGAGACGGAGGTTTGGAGGAGCAGTCGGAAGGGGTGTCTGAGGACGAGCAGGGAGGGAAGACAGGGGACAGTGTACGCGTGAGGCAGGCGTGGAAACGGGCTTGGCCGGTGGCAGGGCCCGGAGCAGCGACTCGGCTGCAGTGGAAAATCCCAACCAGAGGCGAGAACTCCATTCAACAAATATTTACGGCACCTTCTCAGTACAAAGAAGAGGGCCAGGCTGAGTCACTGGGCACGGCCCTGTCCTGGCACCACGGCGTTGCTGATAGAGGGACCTCCAGGGTCCCTGGAGCACATGAGGGGCTGGGAGAGCATGCAGGAGCCGGGATGGGTGCCAAGGACCACCTGGGCCCAAGAGACACTGCAGCCCCGTGGGGACCTGAGCTCAGCAGCCCACTGGGGACCACCCCCTCTGGCAAAGAACTACTGAGTCACAGACCCCTCAGAACACTGCCCAGGCTAAGCTAGGATGACCCTGGGGGTCGGGGGAACTGAATCCGCTACCCTAGTATAGCATGGGGAGAGCAGGCCTGAGGAGAGGCACCTCCAGGCGCTCAGAGCCAAAAATTCCCTTTCCTTCCCCCCTCCAGCCTCACCTCCTCAAGCAGGCCCAAAGCTGAGGTTGCTGAGGCCAGGGGGTGTGGGCAGGGGGGTGAGGGAATGTGGGGGAGTGGGGGGAGGCTCTGCCTGCCTCCTTCATCTGTTTTTCACCCTGTCCTTTTCCCCACATCCTCATGTGTCCCCCCACTTCTGGCCTCATTCGCCCGCTGCCCCACTGTCCTGTTTGCCACAGGAGTCCTGTGCCACTGGCCAGGGGGCACTGGGTACACTGGTCCTACCCTCTCCTGCCTCATGGTCCCAACGTCCAGAAGTAGCACTAGAGCATCCCACGGTTCTAGACTCAGGCTTTGGTCTCAGTGCCTCCGGGATCTCCCGAGCAGGCCCCCAAGACACAGGGTAGGCAGCAGCGGGTCCCAAACAAAGGGACCCCACAGAGCGGATGGTAAAGGTCAGAAACCTCACCCTCTGCATGAACACTAACCTGCCTGGTGAGACCGCAGCCTTCTGTGGCCATTCCCCAGGAAATGGCACCCAAAAAGGTCAACGCACAAGTGGGCTGCAGCTGAGTGCTATCCCAAGGATGCTTCACATTTGCAGAGTTATTTACAGCCTGCGAAACACTGTCACAGCTGGTCCTTACAGAAACCCCAAATCGCCGTGATCCCATTGTACCGAGGAGGAAACTGAGGGTGTTAAGTGGCCAGCTCAAGCTTGGCAGCTATTAGGTGACAGGACCTTGAACCCAGGCCTGTCTGATTCCAGGCCCCACACTCTCTACATTAGACCAGGGTTCTCTCACTCTTCACCCAACATCAAGTCCAGATGATGGGTTGATGATCGCTTCCCCCTCTAAGGCAATCCCTCCTCCCCCACCCCGCCGCCGCTTATTTAGTCTTCGTGCCCTCCACACCCCTTGTGCCTCCTCCAGTTACCCTGGGCCCAGTGTGCCACTGACCCTTTGTCTGGAAGTCCCCTTCCTGTTCTCTCTTTGCAGCGAGTCACTACTCTTTCTTTAAGAAATGCTGCCCCCTCTTTGAAGCCTCCCTGTACGACACAGCAGAGCCAGCCCCTCTCTTGGGGCCCGCACATCTCTCTGCCCCCAGACCTCTGCAAGCTTGGATGTGGACTCACTAAATAGGAATTAACCTTCCGTGCATCTGCACCCTGCACTCCATCCATCAGCCTAGGAGCACTGTTCCTCTTTGTCCTCAGTGGCTGTTTGTGGATGGAAGGGAGGGAGGAAGAAGAAGGAAGGGAGGGAGGGAGGGAAGGAAGAAGGAAGGAAGGCTGGAGAGACTGGTCTTGTGTCATTAAGAAAGAGTTTGCATCAGGAGGGCACCCTGTCATCTTGAGAAGCTGGAGAAGCTGAGGCCAGGAGAAAGAATGACTTCACTGGGGCTTGAGCCACCCAAGGGTCACATGCCCTCCTCATTTCAGCCTCCCCCATGAGGACATTACTCAACAACCCCTCAGCTCCACCCACTCATCGTTGCTTTACTCAAGGAAGGGACAGCTCACAGAGTCATCTTTCCTGCCTCTTTTTTTTTTTTCCCCACTGTCCATGGGGTTTCCCTAGAGCCACCTTTGCCCTCACTGTTGTCCCTGTCCCCTGCCCTCAGAGAAGCCCCCTGGGCTCTCCCTCAGACCTCCCTGCCCTCCTCAAATGAAGCCCAAGGGAGCAGCCAAGCCTGGATCAATGACTCACTCTGACCTTTGGGGCCCTGAGTTTGGGGAGGACAATGGTGCCAACAGTCCTCCTGCCCTCCCTTCCCTGAGCCAAGGGCCAACAATCTAGCCCTGCTTCCTGTAGAGCCAGACCATTCCCAAGTGGGACCCTCGGAACAGAGCTCCAGGGAGCCCCCAAGAGAAGGCTATCCTAGCTTGTGGTCCAGACCTGCTGGGTGTCAGAGCCATGGTCAGGAGAGCCTCTGACAGCCCTACTTGCACGATCATGCTCCCCACCCTCTCGCCCTGTCCGGATGCTGGATATTCTACCGCTAGAATCCATTCCTCCGATGAAACCCAAGGCTTTAGCTACCTTCTTGGGAAGCCCAGCCGATGTTGGTTGGTGATTTACATCTCTCTGAGGAGCTAGTTGTCAGAGATGGAGCCTAGAGGAAAGGGCAAGTCTGGAAGAGGGCACTGGCCCCGGGGCATGGCATCAGGACCAACAGTGCCCCGGGATTCCCAGGCTGGGAAGGCCGGAAGCCAACGACATGTTTCCCTGGGAGAGAAAGGAAATGCAGGCTTGACCTGCCAGTCCCGCCTTTGGGCGCCCCTGGATGCTAGGGCCCAGGGGAGGGGCTGGGGGTGCCACGGCCGGCACTGCAGGGGTTAACCTGGGCTGCCCAGCCTCCTGCAGGAAGCAGCTCCTCCGCTCCTCCCAGGTGCCTTCTGGGTGGCAACAGAGGTGGCAACGAGGCCGGCCGGTACTTCTCCAGCCGCAGCCTCCCTGGGCTCCCTCACACCCCCGCCCTTCCTTGAATCCTTGCCCCAGTCCCAGAAGCCCCAGTACTGGCACGGGGCGCAGGCAACTGAGTCATCTGCACACACCACAGCCTCCTCAGCCTCACTCACTACGGCCACATGTGCTTCTCTTCGAGCCTGCTCGGCTCTCCAGCCAAGCCGGCCCCGCTCCAGCTCTGGGGAAGACGAACTGTCTGGCCCCGGCCGGGACCGTTACACCACTGAACAGTTGTTCAGGTCACTCAACATCGAATTCCTCCACCAAGCGTGTGGATACCATGCTCCGACGGGCGCCGCCTGACCGCTCCTCCCACGCCACGCTTGTAGCCAGGAGGGGCTTTTCCAGAAGCAAGCATGACCACATCGCACGCCCGCTTCAAAGCCTCTGATGGCTGCCCGTCGCCCTGGCCCGGAGGCCTTGCCCTGCAGCCAGGTATTCAGGGCCTCCCCGGTCCCATGGCCGGCATGCGATCCGCTCCTCGAGTCTCCTCTCTCACTCTTCCTCTGCTCCAGCCGCCCAGCGGACTCGCGATTCCCTGAAAAGCCTCGGCTCTGTCACCCTGCCCTTGTCCATGCTATTCCCACCCCTGGGGATGCCTTTCCTTTCTTTCCTGGTCTGGCTCTTCCATCCTTAAGGGACCTGCCCTCTGGGCCTTTGCTGACCTTCCAGCAGGTGCGATATTTCCTACCACCCCTCACAGCACAGGCACTACTCTTAGGCAGGCAGGAACCGGGTCCCAACACAGTTTCAGGGGCTTGGCGGGCCTTGGGTACAGACTGTCAGATTCCAGCCGCCCACTGCAGCCCACCATCGGGCCAGTTGTGAGGTGGCAGAGACCAGGCTGAGGGAAGTCATGAAGCCCCATGGCTGACTGGCTGCGTGACCTGGACGCCCTAAGGATTTAACCCTCTAAGAAAAGAACAAGAAGCCTCTGGATAGTGTCTGGGGGCTATCCTCATTAGCTATTCCCCCAAGCAACCCTTCACTCCTCACCCATCCCCACCCCACTCATCACTAAGCAGGCAACTACCTGGAGGCTCCCAGTCTCCCTGGCTCCCCACGGTCTGAGACTTGTGACCTCCTGAGGGGCCCTGGGGATGGGAAAAGTAGTCTGATGACCCCAAGGCCAAGAAGGAGAAAAACCACACAAAAATGTCTGGTGGGATGGGGGAGGAAGGCAGTTATGTTAAGAATGGGGACTCTGGAGCACACTCACCTGATTCAGCTTCTGGCACTGGCCCTGGGTGAGACCTTCTCCCTGAGTCCTGCTCTCCTCATCTGTAGAATGGGCCAACAACAGTGCCTATAAAGTGCTCAGAACAGAGCCAGTGAATGGCAGCCACACCAGACCTGGGACAGCAGCCCCTGCCTGGGAGACAGCCCGCTGCCAGCCAGGGTACACCCCATGGACGCACACGGCCGCTATGCCCCGGCCCCCAGACCCAGAAATCACATGCCCACCCCCACCCCGACCAGCCGCAGAGAAGAGGAAAGACAGTAAGGGCCACACAGCCAGCCCACTGGCTCACCCCTTAAATACTCTCCCCATTGTCCAGGCACCCCATGCTCCTACTCTTGACCTTTCTGCTCTGTCTTGCCCTGTCCCCCCTCCCCTTGACATCCCCAGAAGCTGGTTCCTTTTTCCTGCTGAGAATACCTGCCTGACTTCCCTCCTTCTGGCTGGTGAAGCTGGGCCCATGGGATGTTGTGGGGGTGCCAAGGCCATGATGCCTTGAGGTCTCATGGTCTTGCAAAGGCCCAAGTGTTCCATGACCATCTGAGTTCCTAAAAGCCATTGTCTAATGCTGGGGCGGGGGGGTTCTTCTGCCATATACCCACCCCATCCCCACCCCCATGGTCCTTCCAGCGGCTGCCACCCTCAGCAAAGTTCTATCGGAGACTCAGCTCTGCATTTACTAGTGGGGTGGCCTCTGTAAACTGAGGATCTGCCCCCTCAGGATGGATGCCACCGTGCTTTACCAGCAGTGGGACGGCAGATCTCTCACCCTGCTGGGCGGCTATCAGGAGGCCAGAAGGGGAGAAGGGGAGTCTGTCCTCTCTGCTCAGAACCAGTTGAGATGGGGCTGCCACCCCTGCCTAAAGTCTTATTAGACTGTCCCCACCCCATAGGATAAGTCATGGGAAGTATATGAGTTAAAGGGGCAGAACAGAGCCAGGCAGCTGAGGATGCAGTGCCCAGAGGTCACAAGGCAAAGACTACACTGGGGGCTCTTGTCCCAAAAGGCAGACCCGAGAACATACAATCTTTTAATTACATGCTCAGGCTTCCTGGGCTGCCAGCCAGGGTACACCCAGCCCTCGGCCTCCTCCACAGGCCCAGCAGAAGCACTGCCTCCCTCCACCCTGACCCCCTCTGGGGAAGAGGGGTTCAGGGCCGCTGGGACAGAGGAGAGGAGGCGGCAGCCCCAGCAGAGGCTAGACTTGGAGCTCCTGTCTCTGAGGAGTGGGTGGGGGTGACCAGGTCAGTTCAGGAACCCCCTCGTAACACACCCACTCGTGCTCGGCCAAGACCTAGGTGGGGCTGGGGGTGAGAGCAGCATCAACCCTGCCCCCCCGCTCCCCAACACCCAAACCCTCTGGTCAGGTTTCTCTGGAGGCCAGCTCGTTCCCTAGCTGCACCCAGGCAGATTACAAAGGCATTAGGCAGCTCCTCGTAAGAGCAGAGGGGTGGGTACTGCGGGTATGTTAGCCCGGGGGCCCCGCCTCTCCTGCCCAAGGTACTTGCAATGTGTGTTCAGTATGCTGGACAAAAATATGGGTCAGGCCCGCGCAGGCCAGAGCTGCCAGTTTGTGACCCTTCGGTCACAAACCTCCTCCAAAGGACCCCGGCACCGATGCCAAGAGCCCCGCCTGGTTCAGGGAAGCAGGAACCTGTCTCCGGTGGGTCCCACAGGGGCGGGCCTCTGCCCTTTCGAGGAGGAGCTTTCCTGTGCTGTGTCTCTTTAAGTCAGGCAAGCACCCTGAGATGAGTATTTTTTTAGCCCGGAGGGAACAGAGTCTCAGGGAGAGGGGATGGATGGGACGGAGGTGCAGCCCGTGAGGGTTGGACTTGGCTGCTTAGGCCTTGCTGCCTCCCCCAAGGAAGCTTGGATTTGTACAGCAGTTAGGCGTTTACAAAGGGCTTTCCCCTATCAAAACGCATCTAATCCCTTGGCTTACGGAGGGAAAGTCTGGGATACAGAGAGAGGAGTACCTGGGAGAATGAGGACGAGGCCAGGTCTCCTCACTCCAAGTTCTAGGCTCTGTTCATCTCAACCAGCCAGGCCAGCCCTGCGAAGGTGCCAGAGTGGGTGCCCGTCCTTTTCACCCCAGGACCCAGGGGAAGGGTTCCCCTGCCCCCAGCTCCTCGGGGAAGGGAGAAGAAGGAGGCTGCTTGGCTCCCCTTCTGGTCTCAGCACCCAGAGCCTTCTCAAGGCACCTGGTCTATTTATCCACCCAGCTGTGAGGTATATGTCAGGCAGGATGAAGCCAGTTTTGGCCCCATGCCTGAGCCTAAGGACTTTCCTTTGGCTTCTCTTGGGCACCCACCTGAGGCCTGCGCAGGGAAAGGAAAGGATCGTTCCCCACTCTGCTCACAGTCACGGCCTTTGCAAAGGCTGCAGCAGGAGGATGAGGTGGATGGCACATGAAGGGAGAGTTGGCTGGGGAAGGCCTTTCTAGGCCACTGCAGCCCTGATCTGGAGAGAGCCGATGGTTCCGCTGCCGGGGAAGCCCCCGTCTCAGCCTACGTCCCTGCCCAAGACAACTCACTTTGCACAGAGAAAGGTCTCGGCCACCAGCCGGCCGACTGTCACCTCCCCACCCGACTCCAGCCAGCCAACACACTGTGGGAGGGAAGCGCCCTTACACCTTGCAGCCCTTCAGCAGCGGTTCAAACCCCAGCTCAGCCACCTGTTAGCTGTGTGACTTTGGACAAGTTTTTAACCTCTCTGTTTTCTCATCGGTAAAATGAGGAAAATAAGACTGTCCCCACCCCATAGGATAAGTCATGGGAAGTATATGAGTTAATACACGTAGGCGTTCAGGACAGTGCCTGACTGTCAGATCTACATAAGCAGTTCGTTTATTATTACAGTTGACGCTTGAACAATGTGGGGGTCAGGGGTACTGACCTCCAATGTAGTCAAAAATCCATGTATGACTTAGGACTCCCCCAAAACGTAACTACAAATACCTTCCTATCGACCAGAAGCCTTACAAATAACCCAGTCGATTAACACGTTTTGTACATTATAGGTATTCTATACTGCATTCCTACAATAAAATAAGCTAGCGAAAAGAAAATGTTCTTTTTTTTTTTAAAGATTTTATTTATTCATTTGAGACACAGAGATATAGAGAGAGAGAGAGCACGAGCAGTGGGAGAAGCAGAGGGAGAGGGAGAAGCGGACTCCCCGCCGAGCCAGGAGCCCGACGCGGGGCTCGATCCCAGGACCCCGGGATCATGACCCGAGCCAAAGGCAGACGCCCAACCATCCGAGCCACCCAGGCGCCCCGAAAAGAAAATGTTCTTAAGAAAATCCTAAGGGAAAATACATCGACAGTACCGTGCTGGATTTATCCCCAAAATCCGCTTGTAAGTGGACCCTGCAGTTCCAACTCATTGTTCAAGAGTCAGCGGTATTATTATTGTCATTATTATTTTCTGAGCCAGGGGACACTATGGATATTGGAGCAGGCAAAACCCCAAGCCCTAGGGGAGGTTCCGCGGGAGGAGGGGTGGGGGACGTCTATTATACAAGGGACCGTCACCTTCCGTCACCTTCCGTGCAAGCGAGGCTCCCCAAGGGGATTACATCAGGTGGAAATTGCCATTAATAGTAGTTCCCTCTCGGGCCAGTCACACACCTACAGAGCACGAGGCGTGAGAAATGTTACTACTGTAGGAGGGAGAAATGTGATGACCGGGCAGAATTCCATTTTTAGAAAATGGGAAGTTATTTCGAGTAGAGGGTGGGTGTGCGTTGTTTTTTTAATGGTGTCTGTACTCGAACAATACGCGTGCTTCCACTCTGAGGGGAAACCAGGGCACGGTGGGCTCCCCAGCCCCCACCCCCTTCCCTACCCCCTCCAGCACCCCTGGTCACAAGTGCCGGGGCTCATTAGCCGTCTTGGAGGCCCTGTCTGGGGTGCCTAGAGAAGCAGCCTGGCTTTCTTTCTGGCCTGAGCAGTGTGTCATCAGGAAGGCCAATCGGGGAAGAGCTTTGCTTTCTAAAACCCTATTAGTGTGTACGACAGCTGCTGTAACAAATTATTATGAAATTGGTGGCTTAACAGAAATGTATTCTTTCATAGTACTGGAGGCCGGAAGTCCACCATCAGTATCACGGGGCCCAAATCGAAGTGTCGGGGGCGCTGTGCTGTCTCCGGAGGCTTTGAGGGACAGTCCAGTCCTCTGCAGCTTCCGCTGGCAGCTGGGATTCCTTGGCTTGTGGCCTTGTCGCTCCAGTCTCTGCCTCTGTGGTCACACAGCCTTCTTTTCTACCTGGGTCAAGTCTCCCTCTTCCTTTCTCTTACAAGGACACTTGTGATTGCACCTAGGACCCCCCTGGATAATCCAAAAGCATCTCCCTATCTCAAGATTCTTAACTTAATCTTACATCCGCTAAGACCTGTTTTCCAGATACAGTAACATTGATAGATTCCAAGGGATTCGAATCTGGTATCTTTGGAGATCCTTATTCAGCCAAGCAAAGCCATCCAAGCCAAGGACTTCTTCCAACAAAACCGGACGGCAGGTCACCACTGAGCCTCCTGGCATTCTGCCTCATCACTTTCTACCTGGCACCACACACTTGGGTAAGGACAGCTGTCCACAGGGCTCTGACCCTGAGGCCCTGCCCATCCTGGAGGTGACTTGTAAGACCTGCCAACAGGCCAGGCCTGGAGCTTCTGGCAGCAAGGAGGTGGGGCTGCACCCTCAGGCAATGACAGCTCCCTTCAGGGCTCCAGTCACCACCACAAAAGGAAATAGGGAGCTATAGACCAGAGCCCAGGACTGTAAGAAGTTTAAAAATACATATATTTTCTTTTTTTTTTTTTTAAAGATTTTATTTATTTGACAGAGAGAGACACAGCGAGAGAGGGAACACAAGCAGGGGGAGTGGGAGAGGGAGGAGCAGGCTTCCCACCGAGCAGGGAGCCCGATGCGGGGCTCGATCCCAGGACCCTGGGATCATGACCTGAGCCGAAGGCAGACGCTTAACGACTGAGCCACCCAGGCGCCCCAAAAATACATATATTTTCAAATAACACCATAAAAGTTCAATAATGAAGTGGAAAAAAAACAGAAAATACAAATCCTTCAGAATCCTAGCCCTCAGAGATAATTAAAAAAAAATTTTGCTGTGTAAAGCGATCTTCCTTCTAGGGCTTCTTCTATTCAGAGAGAACTATATACCTATAGCCTTAAGAAAGGAAGGTGGATTTTTATACTATACATTTTGTTCTTCGATCTGGTTTTTTCCGTAAAGGATATATTTTGGAGGCCTTCCCTGGCGGTACCTACAGCATTTCCTCCATCTTTCTAAAGGCTGTGGATGGATCATGAGGAATTACCCTATCAGTGAGCGTTCGGGTTGTTTATAATTTTTTGACTGTAACAATGTGGTGAGATAATTTAGTGAGTTACTAATATCTGACTTGCTCATGTCGCTATGGGAGGCTCACAACGATGGGGAGGCATTTTTCTCTCTCCTCCACAAGACCCTAAAGCGATCAAGCCTTGGGTGAAGGAAGTCAGGGCTTCCCAAGCTCCCAGAAAGAATTAATAGGCCTTTGTTTTCCACGGCTGAGCCTCACAGGGTCAAGGAACCAGGCTGTCAGAGGAGAGGAGGGGCTCTGTGTTTGTGAGAGGCTTCCACTGCGAGGGCACAAACATCTCCTCTCAGATGGGCTTAGCCAATAGGGAGAATGTATTGCCGCCTGCGTCAGAAAAGCCCGGGGCCTGGGTGAGAGTCAGATGCGGTTTTCCCCAGAGGTTCACAAGATCATCAGGCTCTGGTTTCATTTTTCTGTCATTTTCCTTGGCTCCATCCTGCTCTGTGGGTTAGCCTTGTTCCACAAACTCATTCTCCTTGTAGTAATAAGGGCTACAGCATTTCAGGGCCCACATCCACCCAAGACACTATGCCCGTCTCTGTCCTAGGACTGCCAATCAAACACGGGAGATGCATCGTGATTGGACCAGTTTAAGTCACGTGCCACCACTGACCAATCAGATGAGCAGATGGGATGTGCTCGCAGACTTCGGCTAGGGTACGTGCTCCCACTCTGGGATTGGAGGTGCAGAGGCATTTTCTAATAAAAATGAGGAGATTGGAAAATGGGAAATAGGGAGGAGTGGGAAGTTAGGAGGTAACCAATGGCGGTTAATGAGACTCGATTAGCCCTGCTTAGAGAAAAGCTAATGGGCTTCTGGGCCGTGTAAACCCCACACCCTGATGATGCCTGTGGAATCCCAAGGGGGTAGAGCCAAACACGCAGGTGTAGGTAGAGCAAATTCACACTAACTCCCTCAAGATGCACCATGAGCATGCTGATGTGAATGTGTACCCTGATTCTAGCATGAGTTCCTGGAAGTGGAGCTGCTGGGTCAAAGGGTTGGCATATTCAGACTGAAATAGATATTGCTCAATTGCCCTCCAAAAAAGGTTTTTGTGTTGTTTTTTGTTTTGTTTTTTTCCCCCCACCAATTTCCCATTAACCCACGTCTTCTCAGGACTAGATATTATCCATCTTTCTAACATTTGCCATCCTGATAGATTTAGTTTTATTTTTAAAACTCTAAGGTAGGGTGAACATCTTTTCATCCACTTATTAACTAATTATAATTCCTCTGCTGTGGGTTAACATCTCCTGGCCTCTGGTTTTTTTGTTTTGTTTTGTTTTTTTCTATTGAGTTATTTATCTTTCTGTTATTGACTTGTGAAAGCTCTTTGTAGATTAGGGATACAAACCCTTTGTTTTATCTGTTGGAAATATTTCCCCCAGCTTGTCCTTTGTGTTTTGATTTGTGTATAGAGCTTTTGTTGTCAGAACTTGGCAAATTTTATGTCATTAAATGTGTCAGGTTTTTTTGGTTTTTCTGTTTAGAAAGGTCTTAGTCACTCTAAAATAACAAAAAGATGGTCACCCATGTTTTCTTTCATGACCTCTATTGTTTCTTTTTCTATTTAAATATTTTATTTATCTGGAATTTATTATATTATACATGTGAGGCCAGGATACAATTAGGATGTAGGAACTTTGTGAGATTCCAGACCCTCCATCGATTTCCTGTGGTTCTGATTTTTGTTAACATCTGTTTCCACAGAGTGATTAGAAGGGTTAGAAGGAAAATGGCTGGTGCTTGTCTTCACGTTCAGGGACAGTCAGGAAAGGAGGGGGGAATCAAGACTGGGACACAGTCTTCAGACAACATTGGTAAGATGGGGTGCAGTGCCCACAGGAGGGGAAACAGGTGAGGCCCTGCAGCACAGAAGAAGGGAGGGCGGATCCAACCGAGATAAGCCTGTATGTCAAGTTGGTGGAGGCTCTTTGTGCTGAACACCAAATCAACCTAATTAAGATTGATGGCAAGAAACTAGGGGAATGGGTGGGCCTCTGTAAAACTGACAGAGGGAAAACCCCACAACGTGGTCAGTTGTGGTTGTATGGTGATTAAGGGCGATGGCAAAGGATGTCCTTGAGTAATCCTTCAAATGCAAGAAATGAACAAATAAAAAACTTAGTTCTCTTTCCGAAGGAAGGAAGGAGGGCAGGAAGGAAGGAAGGAAGGAAGGGAAGGGAAGGATATGTCTCTTGAGAAGAGTTTAGGGAGCAAGAGAAAAACCCTTGTAGCGTCCACTGCACCCCAAACCCCATACCAGGGAGCATTCTATACTCTTGCCATCTGCTTTCCAGTCTTTCAGCCCAGAAGTCTGGGCTCCTCAGTGTGTATTCCTTCCACAAGTATTTACTGACCACCTACTCTGAGCTCAAGAAAGGACCATTGCCTCTGAGGTAGTGGTAATGGAAGTTTGTAATAAGAACCCTGAGGCAGCACTGGGCGTGGAGTCTACTTGGAATTCTCTCTCTCCCTCTCTAATCCCCCCACCCCCTGTGCTTTCTCTCTCTCTCAAAAAAAAAAAAAGCATTTAAAAAAAATAATAACCCTGAGGCAGCAAGAAGAGTGCTGGTGAGGAATCTGCCACGCTGCAGGAAGTCATTTTAGAAAGATTTCCTTCAGACGTGGCATTTAAAATTTTGTTCTTTAGATCTGAAAAAGTAATTCCCTGATTCTGTTGGAAAAAAGGAAAATGGCTCGTTAGTAACAGTCATGCCCACCCGTGCTTTCCCTGACTGTGCTCCTGCCTCGTTCGGGAGCGGTCAGAGCTCAGGAGCACCCTGAGGGATGGGCACCATCCGGTGCAGCTATCCTGGCCCCCGTTAGCAGAGGCTGGAGTTCAAGGGCTCACAAGCAGTGGGCCCCAGTAGCTTCCACAATAGCATGCGTATATCTGTTCCTGCGTGTCCACATCGCTCTGGAATCATCTTTTATGTGACCTTTCCCCATTGGAAGGCACAAATCATGCGTCTTGGTGTGGTGGGTGCTCCAGGAAGGGCTGGATGAATGCATGAATCAGTGATGGTGGAGAGCGGGGTGTGGCGCTGGGCCCGTGGGCCAGGCCTCGCTGAGGACCTCGGCAGGTAAGGGAGGCCCAAGCGCGGCCTGCGGGGGAACATGGCCCCTTACATCTGCTTCCTTGCATACAGGGTTGGCTGAGAAATGGCCATCAGCACCCAGACCCGTGTCGGCGGCCCTCCCTGCTAGGCGGCTGAGCTCCAGTAAGTGGGCAGCCGCTCCTCCCCCGGAACTTCAGCAACTGCAGGCCCTGCTGGTCACCCACCCGCATTCCCTGAGCCCTTTCCTGCTGACTCACTGCAGTCCCGCCACAGCCCAGCTGGGGCCGGAGAGGGGAAGAGGAGGCCGCCTCAGGACCCAGGAATGCTCTGCTGCCCGGCGCCAAAGGGGGCCAACTAACTCCGGAGTTTCTGCTGCTCTGGGGAGTGATGACCAGGAACTGGACTGTCTGAAGGCCCGAGTGGACCCCTCTGTCCCTGACTTAGTCACAGCCAGGCTCTCGTGAATCCCCGTTTCTGAGAACAAGGCCTCCCCAGCCCCTTACCCCCGCCGCTTGTGTTAAAGCCCAGTTCACAGCGGCCCCACAGTTGTACGTTCCATGTGGCCTGTGACCGTCTGTGGTCCTGTGGGATTGCCTATGACCATGTGTCCTCATGCGCCAGTGAGTGGGGTTGAATGTACAGAAGTTGTGCAGAGGGGTGTGAGTCTGCGTGTGACTGTGTGGGCTTCAGAATCCCCTTGTGTACCCCGTGGGTACCCCGTGTGTGTCCAGCCACGCGGGATGAGTGCAGATGAGTGGGTGGGGGTGCGGGCACGCAGTTAAGGCTCCCTGTGTGCAGCGTGTGTGATCCCGAGGGGCTGTCTGTCACGGCCTGCGGATGCATGATGGCCTGCGGTTACGTGTGATTCCCCGTGGTTGCGTCCTGCTGAGTGTCATAGTGCGCGATGGATGGGGTGGCCTGCATAGGATCCTTCAGGACAATGTGTGGGTTCCGCAGCACAGGCCCGGGGGGCAGGGGTCTGCAGCCCCAAATCCACGGCCAGTAACAGATAGGGGTGTGTGTGTGTGTGTGTGTGTGTGTATCCGTTGTGCATTTTCTCCTTTTCTAGCTTTGACCCCTGAGGAGCCCGTAGAGGCTCCAACTTATGAAAGGAAGTGGAACTAGGCTGCAGAATGCTCTTCCCCTGGGTCACTGACCGGTTTTAGAGTGGTTTCTTGGAAGTCAGGCTGGGCTTCAGGGCAATGCCAGCCCATTGGAAGCCTCACAGCAGCCGGCTCCCGGCGCTGACAAAGTGTCCGCCCAGCCCTGGCGGGGGGCCCGGCTGCCTCCTGCCCCTACAGGGACGCAGCCAGCTTCTCTCAGCCCTGGCCATCTGCTCTCACCCTCCCCATACCTAATCCTGGGGCAGAAGGAAGCCAGGCATCCAGCTCCCCTTCTCTTCCCAGCCTGAAGACAAGCGCCTGCCTTTTAAGGGGTTTACCACTGACAGTTTCAGGGAAAGCACAGTGAGTAACAAAAGCATCCCACAAGAAGGATTTACAGATGCTGCCGACTTTTAGCAGCTGTTACAGTCCTGGCCCCCGGATGGCTGCCTCCACTCTGCTCCCCCGGGGTGGGGGGGGATCTTCCTGTCTGACCTGTCTTAAAGGGACCCGCCTCCGCCAGGACAGGCGGACCCCACCCAGGTAGGACCCTCCTCACCGCTACCCCTCCCACACTGAGGCCGGTCCTCGGCCTCTCTGAAGTGACTCCAGCGCCCAGGGCCATGGCTCTGCCCAGAAATGACAGACATGATCCCTCTGGTTTCTCTTCTGCAGATTAGATTTGGACAACAGCTGTTCAGATGTGTGAGCCTCCAACAGACTCCGTGTCTGCTGGGAAGGAATCTCTGTGCTCGGGGTCTGGATCATCTGCCATGGCTGGTGTGGGCCGGGCTGAGGGTGAGTGACGTGGTACAACTCAGCAGAAGGAGCACCCGGAGGAGAGAAAGTGCTGGAAGCAGGGGAAGCAGAGGGAAAGAAGAAACGAGGAGCTGGAGAGCCAGAATGTCCTGAATGGAGACTTGGGGTGGGGCCAGGAAAAGTGTGTGTGTGTCCCCCCTCCCCCAGCACCAGCAGGCCCACAGACCTGGGTGCAAAAGGTGTTGTAGAGAGAAAACTTGGGACCAGCAGCTCAGGATACCTAAGTTCTGTCCTAACTGCCACCCAGCCTCTGTGTGACCAGGGAAAGCCCTTTTCCCTCTCTGGGCTTTCGTTCATCCACCTTGAAGACAGACAACAAAGCAAAATGTGAAGGATGGGGCCAGAGGCATGAGTCGGTGCTCAACAAACATGACTCCTCATCCAGTAACCTAAGGACAGCCGTTGACCCCTTCCCAGGGCTTGAGACCCTTCCCCAGCCCAGACAGTCCATTTCTGAAAGAATCCATCTTTTCTTCCCTCATCAGCACGGGCAGGGCCCTCCACACCCAGATCCCACGAGGACCCTGCTCAGAGCTGGGGGTGAAGGTAGGGGTTTGAACAGTAAGAAGGGAAGAAAGCTGGGGGTGGAGGGAGGTGGGCAGACATGGCGACGAGGGCCGCAGGGCTTCCCGTAGCAGAGCTTGACATTGGTACCTGCCAAGACTCTTCCTGCTCCTCCCTGACTTGTCCATCCAACCTGCACCTGTTCCCTCCCTCCCCGCCAACCAGCACACATTCCTTAGGCCTACAGCTCTGGACTCAAGTCATTCTGGTTGGTGCTGTGGCTCAACATTCGTGGAGTTTCCAAGCTAAGTTCAACATCCTAGACCCACCAGAGGCTAGAAAATTTAGTAAGATACAGGCCTTATCTGTCAAGAACGTTTAACGACAATTGCAAGAACACCTATTTGATCACACTAGATAATACCACGTGGCAAATTCAACTGCCTTCAAGATCTAGACAGATGATGTAGGTGGCTGAAGCAGCCTGGTGGAAGGCAGTAGGGCATGGTGGGGCCTGGGGACCTATTTCAAAGTGGGCCACAGAAAAGATAGCTGCTGCTAGCCACCTTTGGTGACATGTCTGAGTTCTTACTAAGTGCCAGGCACTGTGTGAAGAGCTCTCATACGTTATTTTCCTTAGTTCTCTTAAGAATTCTATGAGAGGGACGGGGTGGCTTAGTCAGTTAAGCATCTGTCCTCGGCTCAGGTCATGATCCCAGGGTCCTGGGATCGAGTCCCACATTGGGCTCCCTGCTTAGCGGGGAGCCTGCTTCTCCCTCTGCCGCTCCCCCCTGCTTGTGCTCTCTCTCTCTCTGACAAATAAATAAAATCTTAAAAAAGAGAGAGAGAGAAAGAGTTAAAAAAGAGAAAAGAATTCTGTGAGAGAGGGATTAGCATTGTAGGAGACAGAGTCTAAAGTGACCGGCATGATCCCTGTATCCTCATGTTCATGCTTTTGTGTAATGCCCTCCCCTTGAGAGTGGGCAGGACCTGTGACTTGTTTCTAACCAATAGAATAACCAAGATGCCGATATCTAATCAATACTGGCGGAAGTGGTGGGGCATCCCTCCCATGATTACCTGGCATCATAAAAGACTCAGTCTTGCTTGCAGATTGGTACAGAGACTTCCTCTCTTGCTGACATTGAAGAAGCAAGCTGTCAAGTTGTGAGAGAGCCTATGGAGAGGGCGTCCTGGCTGGGAACTATGGGTGCCCTCTAGGAACTAGGGCAGCCTCCAGCCTGCAGCCGACAAAAAGATTTCAGTCCCACCACCACCAGGAGATGAATTCTGTCAGCCACCTGTGTGAGCCTAGAAGTGGATCCATCCCCACTGGAGCATCCAGATGAGAGCGCAGTCCTGGCTGACACCCTGGCCTTGCGGAGGACCCAGGGAAGCTGTGCCCAGACTCCCGCCCCACAGACACCATGGATAACAAATACGCATTGTTTCAAGTTGCTATGTTTATATAACTTATTATGATGCAGTAGAAAATGAAGTATTATCCCCATCTTCCCGATGAGGACCTCAAGCTCTGAGACCGATGAGAGTCATGTGATGAGTAGGAGCCACAGCAGGGGCCTGGACCAGTCCCCAGACTGCAGGCCTACGTTCTCTCCAGGACTCAGGTCTCTGGGCGGCCACCTAGATAGGAGAGGAGTAACCTGCACAGCACTGATTCAATTACCCTATCTCCGTTTCAGTTCAACAATGTGTTGTACTCCTTCCGTGCGCCCAGCCCTGTGCCGGGCACTGGGGGTACAGCAGTGAGCAGTGCAGACACGGGACCTGCTTTTGGGGAGTGGAAGGTGCAATGAGGGTTGTGAACACTGACAAGGGAGATCAGTGTGACGAGGATTTCAAAACAAGGAGGGATGGGATGAACTGGGAACATGTGCAGGGCAGCAGGCCTCGGCGAAGGCCAGGGACACTCTCCTTGAGGAAGTGGCGTGTCGGTCCCTTGGGGGTAGGCCTGGTGGGGAGTCAGCCCCTCGGCATTGCAAGTGAGTGAGTGGGCAGGTGAGTGGGTAAGCTTTCCTGGTCACAGGTCCCCAGGGAAGAAGGCTCTCCCAGCAATGTGAAATCATCCTGTTTCTGTGCACTGGCTTCCAAGACATCTTGTCCCAAGGACCCAGGGCCTCTATGACTAGGCCGTGACGCCCATGATTCTGGAGCACACTTCCGGGATGCATCATGGGCGGATGGGGTAAGGGTAGGGGTTGCTTAGCCGGGACTCTCATTCCCTAAACATACCTGGACATCTGGTGGTGGCGGGGGGGCGGGTGTTGGCGGGGAGAACAGCAGTTGGGAGTGAAGGCAAAGCAGGCAGATGAGGAGGGGCAAGGAAATGAGCAGAGCCAGAGAAAAGCGCAGGAATTAGAAAACGGACCCCCCCCATGAGCCCAGCTGCAGTCTGTGATGACTCAGCAGACTCGGGGGTCCTTGCCAGTGAGCTGGCAGCATGATATGGATCAGGCAGGGTCCCAGCAGGAAGCAGGTGGCACACTCAGATTGGGCCATTCTAGGAGCATTCAATAAAGGGATGATTTTCAGAGGCCAGAACCTGGACCAATAGCAGCAGTCTGTCCACTGTTAGGCCTGAAGGGGTGAGAGGCGGAGGGGGTGACTAGAACCCATCTGGGAGGAGAGCGCCCCTGGGATGGGAGCTGTGGCCTCAGTTGAGGGAGGCAGCCAGATCATGGCCACCCCACAGGAGGTGTCCGGGGGGTGGGTACTAAGTGCCGCACACTCTCGCTCCTCTCTGCCTCCCACATGCTGTCCGTGCTCCCCACTGGTCCCCGCGCAGAGTAAGCGTGCCCCCCCTTGTAATCACCACAGGCCCGCCTCAGTGCACAGAGCAGGGAAGAGAAGGTGGGGAGCAAACCTGGAAGTGAGAAGAGACCCAATCCCAACCCCATCCCTTCCCAGCTGGGAACTCTGGACAATCTATTTGAACTACTTGGGCCTCAGTTTCCTCCTCTGATAAAGGGGAGGCTGAGCATGCTTATATTCAGTTGTTCTGAATTTGAAACGCAATGATGTGTTTAAGGATTCCAGCTTGGAGCCCTGCATGCACTGGCTGGCTGCCAGCCCTTGGTTCCCAAGAGTTCCACAACAAGAACACAAAATCGGGGCCACTGAGAAACCAGACGCCAGCCCAAAAACCCTGGACATCAAACAATGCAAAGATGAGAAGCTTGCTCAGCAGGTCTTACAGTTCCTGCCAGGACTGAAACCCAGAAACTCTGTGTCTCTCTGCAGGGGCCTGTGGGGTGCACGCGCGCACACACACACACACACACAGGCCCCAGCTGCGGGAGGGTGGTGCCCTGCGTCTTAGCCCCTCTGAAGAGAAGCAGCACCGGGCCTGCCCGAAGCCCAGGGTCTGCACTCGGGTATCTGAGATGGGTGGAGCAGTGGAAGCAGTCCCAGGGCCCGGCGCTGCCTGGAACCCCAGGCCCTGCTGCACGGATGCTCAGCAGCCCTCACCCACCTCCCTGGGTAGAAATCCTCCCATGCGCCCGCACGGATGCCACTTAGGTGGGACTCCAGCAGCAACAGGGTGGCCCTGCCTGGGACAGCCCTGCGGGCTTCCAGGACAGACTCTGGGCCCCACCTCGGCCTGTCAGTGACATGACCCCAGTGCCCAGAACAAAGGGCCTTGAGAGAGCCACAGCCTTCTGCCCTTTATTGCTTTATCACCCGTATCTCAGGTTCACAGGAAGAGGGTTTTCAAAGCAGGTCGGCAGTACCACTGCGGTCAGTTGTTTGAAAAGAAAGGAAACCAAAGTAGATCAAAGAACTGCAGGTGCAGCAGATTAAGGCCCTGGGTGGGAAGGGGCCCCGAGGGAAGGGCGTCAAGGCCTGGGGAGGTCTTTCGCAGGAGGAGCAGGAGAAGCTGCTCAGTCTCCCTCAAAAGCAGTCCCTGAGAGGAAGGAGACAGGGCTGCCCCTTCTGCTCTTTAGGTTGACAGAGGATGACTCAATGCATGACAGGGGCAAGCAAAGAGGAACAGGGGTCACTTGGAGGCCTGGCAGGAGCCCAGCGCTGCCCCGCGCCCATGCCTTGTCCTCCTCCAGCTCCTCCTCCAGCTCCTCTGCCCTGGGAGGCCCTGGCGGTGGACCCCAGGCCGCCACCGGCACCCCGCCAAACCCCGCACTGCCGGGGCCTCGCCTGCTGGCAACTGGACCTGCGGGAGCCTCCTGACTGCCCACCCAGCCAGGCTCCCGCCTGGAACTGCAGCGGGGCTCGGGCATGGGCACGCTCCCTTCTCTAAGCCACGCCTACTCTTCTCTGAGCCACACCTTCTCTTCTCCAAGCCACGCCTTCCCTTCTCTAAGCCACGCCCAGGAGCATCAGAGAGTCCGAACGGGAACCATGAAGTTTCCATATCTCCTTCCAATGAGACTGTGATGGAATTTACCAAGTTGCTTATCAGAAGTCTGGGCTGTAAACTTTATTTCACTGCCCGATTTTCCTTTCTCTTCATTCTTCAGGCTTCTTTTCCATTTATTTCATGCTGTTGTGTTGAATGAATCCTTTTTTTTTTTTTTTTTTTGAACGAATCCTTTTTTTTATGTTTTAAAATATTCCAAAAATTTAGAAATGTATAGGGAATTATATAATGAACACCCTGGTCCCCACCTACCAGCTTTATCAATTCGTAACATATTGCCACATTTGGTTTCATTCTATTGCTTCTGGTGGTGGTGGTAAAATGGAACTAAGAAAATTTACCATTTCTTAACCATTTCAATTTCTTTTAGAAACCTAGAATTACACATACAGAGGCCCTGTGGCCTCTCCTCCATTCCCTTCCCTTCTTCCCTAGGAACAATCACCACTCTGAATGTGATTCTCTTATAAAAGCAATACACGTGATACATGTTTTACTATGAAAACAATCCATACAGTGGAGAAGGACATAAAGCAAGAAGTAAAAATCCTCCTGCTCTCCACAATCTTAAACTTACTCCCCCTGAAATACCCATTGTTAAAACTTTCCATGCATCTTTCCAGGTATTTTTAAATACATATGAATTATATTTGCTTATTTTCTTTCTTAATAGGGATGAATTTACATTATGTACTATGTTTTCCAATTTGCCTTTTGTTTCTGGTTATTGTAATTCCTTGGACATTTTTCCATGTGAGTACTGATAAATCTACCATATTCTTTTTAACAGCTGTGTGGGATTCTACTTTATTTAATAGTTTCCCATGGAGGGGCATTTAGGTGGTTTCCAGCTACTTCACTATTCTAAACAAGCCTGCACTGAACATCCTTGACATATAGTTTTCCTCACTTGTGGGACTACTGTATATCTGGAAATACCCAGAAGTGCAGTTTCTAGATAAAAAGGTATTGAACACTTGACATCTTGAAAGATATTGCCAAATCCCCCCCCGGTAAAAATGATCCATTTTAACACCAACCAATAATGAATGAGAGTTCCTGTCTCCCCATATCCTCAAGACTGTGTCTTTTCATACCACTGTCAGCCTTTTATTTATCTTCTTCTGTGAACTGTCTGCTCTTGTCTTTCCCCTAGCATTTTATGGGTTTATTTTTACATTTGAATCTTTGATCCATCTGGAATTAATTTTAGATGCACAACGAGATAGACATTCTTTTCAATTGACAATTACTGTTTTCCCTACTCTGTAAATAGATGGAGTTAAGTACAAAATAAAGGGAAAAGCAGATTTCTCACCACTCCAAACAGGCCACTGCTACCTGATTTTGCCTCCCCACTTGGAACTAGCCCACCTCGAGGCTCTAGGTTAAGGAAAGGAACGCTGCCTCTGCCCACCCTATCTTTATAGTGGATGGGCTGAACACAGATGCTCTGCAAACATCCAGTCAGTCATTCAACAAATAGGCAGTCAGTGGAACTTCGTTTTCCCCCCAAGGAGAAGTGTATTATATGTGTAGGAAGAGGGGGTACAGCTGGATTTTTGGTGGCCAGAGGAGTAGCTGTGGCAGACTGCAGACAGCTCACCCAATTCCCCCTCTTCTATTATAACGGGGTTGATGCCAGGCACAGGGCTGCCTAGCTAGGACAGTGTCTCCCAGCCCTGTGAATTTAGCTGGAGCCATACAACTACACTCTCAGCAAGAGAATATGAACAAAGCTGGCATGTGTCCCTCTGGCTATAATGGCTTTAAAATATGACACAAATTCGGGGCGCCTGGGTGGCTCAGTCGGTTAAGTGTCTGCCTTCGGCTCAGGTCATGATCCCAGGGTCCTAGGATTGAGCTCCCTCCTCAGCGGGGAGCCTGCTTCTCCCTCTCCTCCCTGCTTCTGCTCTCTCTCACTATTTCTGTCTCTCTCCAATAAATAAATAAAATCTTAAAATATATATATATATATATGTATATATATATGACACAAATTCTTCAACCCTCTTTGTTAAGAGGTAGGGGGATCTATGACCCCTCCACTTGAACCTGGGCAGTCTTCAACTATAATGTGACTTCTAAGGCTGGGGTATAGAGGTTTCTACCTAGTTCTCCAAGAACTCTTGCTCTTAGAGCCCTGAGCCTCCACAAAGCAGTCTAACTCCGCTGAGGCCACAGAACTGGAGAGGTGTCCTGGTATAGGCCTGGCTGAGCCTAGTCTTTCAGTCAAGCACCGGGTAAGTGAAGATGCCTCCAGATCATTCAACCACCAACAATTTGAGTCACCCTCAGTCATTTGAGTCTTAGCTGAGGCCCCAGCCTGTAGAACAGAGAGACAAGCCACCCTCCTGGTGTTCTGTCCAAATTCCCCAGCATTCCTCGCCGACACATGGAATCTGTGAGGATAATGAAATGGTTGATGTCTTATAGCACTAAATGTCAGGGTGGTTTGTTATGCAGTAATAGATCACTGGAACCAAACTAAGACCTAGAAAACTCCCCCACCCCTTCCTGCGGGCTCCAACCCAGAGGTGGCAATGACCTAGCCTCAACCATGCAGATGACAGCTCCTAGGGATGACAGAGCCATAGAATGGGAGGAACCCAGGTCCCTAAAGATCAGGGGGGACACTGCTGCTGGCTGATAAGAAACACTCACCTCAAGGGTTACGTGAGAAAGGAATGAATGTTTTTATTCCTTCGCCAAACAAACAAAACAAAGATAGAGCAGAGGGCAAGGCAGACACGGTCCCTGACCTCTGGGAACTTTGGTCTTTGACTGGAGAGGAAGCTGGAGGGACGGGTCACACAACTCCAGATGAAGCCTCCAAGATGATACAACTGGTTATTTAATGGCAGGTGAAATACGTTCTAGGCAGAGATACACAGGAAGCTGTAAAAACAACTCACAGGACTCCGACCCAGTGTGGGCGGACGTGGAAGGTAGCCCTGAGGAAGTGATGCTTGACCAGAAGGGTGAGTAAAAATGAAGTAGGATGGTAGAGAAGGAGGAGGGGAAGACTGTTGTGGCAACACAGACGTGGGTAGAGCATCTGCCAAGGCTCCTAGTCAGGGGGATGGTGAGTTTGAGAAACTGGAAGAAAAAACAAGTCAATCTGAGCCTTGTGGGTCAAGCTATGGGTCAGATATGATCTCTAAGAAATGAGAATTCACAGGGTAATTCCAGCCGGAGACTCAGCCTCTGGAAGCAGTGTGGGGAGCAGACTGGGGGCAGCGAGCAGCGGGGGAGCTGATGGAGACCCCGTCCATGGTGGGGGCTGTGGCGATAAACAGGGTGATCAAGTTTGAGAGACATTTGGGAGGTGGTTGATAGGACTTAGGGGGCAAGGGAACTCACTGAGAGAGAGGAGTCAGGGATGAAACACCAGCGAGATGATGTCTGGTCTGTGAGTAAACTGTAATGTCAGAGCCAGAGGAAATCTAGGCATGACCAAGTTCAAAGGCAGCTCAGAGCAAGAGAAAGGGGGTCGGATTTGTAAGTGGGGGCCTTTGAGCAAATCACCTTGCTCAGGACCACTTAAGCATAAGGGCAAGGGCTGCGTTCATTCATTCATTCGAAACACATGGTGAGGGGCGCCTGGGTGGCTCAGTCAGTTAAACGTCTGCCTTCAGCTCAGGTCATGATCCCAGGGTCCTGGGATCGAGCCCCACATCAGACTCCCTGCTCTGTAGGGGGAACCTGCTTCTCCCTCTCCCTCTGCCTGCCGCACCCCTGCTTGTGCTCTCTCTGTGTCAAATAAATAAAATCTTAAAAAACAAAACAAAACATGGTGAGTGGTGCAAGAACTGTGCAATAAATAAGATGCAAGCAAAAAGTACGTGGTGTGTTAGTGACAGGGCTAAGGAGAACAAATAGAGCGGAGAAGGGGAGAGAAAGGGGAGTTAAATTTTTAGCTAGGATATTCAAAGTCTACACTTACGAGAAGGGTGGATCCAGGTTCTGTGGAATCTGAGGGGGGTCTCCTCTAGACAAAGTATTAAAATATCTTATTTTTGCAAATGGCACAAAGATACGTGACAATCTGAATCAATTTCTAGGGCCTTGCACGGGGTGGTGCAAGTGAGGGGCAGAGCAGAGCTTCAGGAGTTTCTCAGTAATCCACCTCTGCTCATGAGTAATAGGGCTGGGGAAGGGGAGGAGTGTGACTGTGGGTGTCACAAACAGAACCTGCTTCTGTGACTTGCAGCAAGTCATTCAATTACTCTGACCCCCAATTTCCTGATCTGTAGATGAGGAAAATAATATCATGACCTTATAAGGTTTTTAAGGAGTAAATAAGGGCATATCAGTAAAGATCCTGACTCACAGTAATACATGGTAGCCAGAAGAGGCAATTGTCCTAAACAATAAAATCATTGTAGCAGGTGTTGGATAAGTTGGTATGGCACGTGCCATCGGCATTCTGGGAAACTCTCTGGCTGACGAACTTGCCCTTGTGGATGTTTTGGAAGATAAACTCCAAAGAGAAATGAGGCATCTCAGGCGGGAGCTCACTTCTTCAGACGCCAAAAACTGTGGCAGATAAAGATTACTCTGTGACCGCCAATTCTAAGATTGTGATGGAAAATGCAGGAGTCTGCCAGCAAGAGGAAGAGAGTCGTCTCAATCTGGAGCAGAGGAATGTTAATGTCTTCAAATTCATTATTCTCCAGATCATCAAGTACAGTCCCAGTTGCATCATAATTATATTTCCCAGCCCAGTGGATTCTCACATTCTCACATATGTTACCTGGAAACTAATCGGATTCCCTGAGCACCACGTGATGGGAAGTGAGTGTAATCTGGAATCTGCTAGATTTCGCCATCTTATGGCTGAAAAACTTGGCATTCATCCCAGCAGCTGCCGAGTTTGGGGAGAACCTAGTGTCTCAAGTGAGGCTCTATGGAGTGGAGTGAATGTGGCAGGTGTTTCCCTCTAGGAACTGAATCCAGAAACGGGAAGGGACCGTGATAATGAAAATTGGAAGGAAGTACATAAGATGGTGACCGGAAGGGTAGAGCCATCAAGCCAGAAGGATATACCTGCTGGGCTATTGGGTAAGTGTGGCTGATCTCACTGAATCCATGTTGAAAATCTATCCAGGATTCATTCCATGTCAGGGATGGTGAAGGGAATTCATGGCATTGAGAATGAAGTCTTCCTGAGCCTTCCACGTATCCTGAGTGCTCAGGGGTTAACCAGCATTATCAACCAGAAGCTGAAGGCTGACTGAGTTGCTCAACTCAAGAAAAGTGCAGATACCCTGGGGGACATCCAGAAGGGCCTAAAAGATCTGTGACTTCTGGGTTCTAGGCTATAGAAATTTAAAAACTCCAAAGTGGTTAACCATGAATCTCTAGTTTTTAACCATGTACGTGGATTATAGTTTGCTTTTTATCTTCCTAGATATGTGAATTTGGGCTCACAGAATCAAAGCCCACGCTTGGTTTAATGCTTGCAGTATGAGCCCTTGAACAAACAAAATTAACTATTGGGGGGAAAAAAGAAGAAAAGAAAAAAGAAAGAAAAGAAAGAAAGGGGGGGAGGGGGCTCAGGCAGGCCTGCGAATGTGGCCAGATCCTTCACTGCCTCAGCTGCCGCTTCTCCAGCTATCACACGGAAGGCAGGACAGTCCTAACGCCACCGCACAAGTCAGTTGTAAGGACATGATATGCAGGCGTGGACAGAGCCCAAGGCCACTGCTCCTGCCTTCTTCCTCTCCCAGTCAGACCCATGTTCCGGGACCTGTACCCAGGAGAGGGTGGGCTGTGACAGCCTTGGGCACCCGGTGACCAAAAGCTCCCCCCAGGTCCTGGGTGTGTGGCTGGTACAGCAAATGGTCTCAGGCATACAACAAAGCAAGCTCAGCCCGTGGTGGGTGCTGGTGACGTTCGATGACTTAAAACAATTAAACCCATAATCAGAGGGTGCTCTGACTCGGCTGCTGTGGGTTGGCTTGCCCACGAGTCACAATCATCTTGCTGGGAGTGTGCATCAGCCGTTAGCCCTCAAAGTTCTGTTGCTAAGAGATTATGAACCAAATGATGTTTCCAAAAAATAACCACTACAGGATGTTCCAGGAGGGAGCCATAATAACAGCCCAAACAGAACGGATATGCTGTTATTGATAAATCCCTATAAAGAGCCAAGGAATGGGACGGCTGGGGGTAGCCTGGCCATGCACATCCTATGTAAATGTCTGGCTTGCCAAGGTTTTAAATATAACAAAATACAGTTATCCATGAAAACTGTAAGGGATATAATATAAAGTCCTCATGATTCCAAAAGTTCTTTCATCAACCAAGATGTGTCTGTCTGTTGGAGGCCTGTTTTGCGCCTATCCCATGCATGTTTACGACGACCTCAGCCACATTTAATAGCAGACAGCCCTACGTCTAACACAGCTGTAACCACCCCTTGGTGACGCGGTGCCTGTGTGACAATCGATGAAGCGATTTCATGCAGCCGCTTGCAGCCGCCTCCACTTTTGCTCTGTTGCTGGGGTAACAGGAACCAGGCAACTAACAGAAGCCCAGGTTAGAACAGGACAGTTTCCATCACAGGAAGTCCACAAAAAGGGCACTTGAGAGAAACCGATTGTCATCTGGCACCTAGAACGGTTCTGCCCGTGCAGTTTTCCTGGGAAGATGCGGTCATTCTGCCCTGGGTCCTCACCAGAGAAAGGCTCCCGGGTCAGCCCCAGGGGATCTCTATCAGGCAGGTGCATTAATGCAAAGTAGCATGATACCAGCCTGACAAATCCCTTCCTGCCACCCCGCACCTCCTCCCCTCCCAACCCCCCATCAGCCCCCCTATGCTTTCTCTCTGGCCAGGCCCCTGACCACAGTGGCCGAATGGTGACATTTTACCTCGCTGGGGCAGGTAGTGGAGGGCACGTTGTGGTGTTCTTCCCTCTCATTTAACAGATGAAGGAGCCGAGGTCCAGAGAGACAAAGCGAGGTGTCAAGGTCAGGCAGCTAGTAAGTCAGGAGGCAGACCCCTGTATGGGGTTGTTACGAGGAATGCACAAGATTAGACAGTTAAACGTGGTCCGCAGGGTGTGTGGGAGACCCTTGACGGCAGCCATGGTCACGGCTCTTGCGATATCATCATGGGCTCCCTGCCATGATTCTCACCACCGCCAGCCCCCACTCCTGCTCAGGACCTGGGGTGCAGCTGGGCAGGCGGCTGGTGCCAGCTGGAGTGCCATTATAGTCCCTGGTGGTGACCGGCCGAGGTCAGGAGGGCGTCCAGTGACGACGGGACACATTTCCCAGGGTTCCTGGTAACAAATCCTTAATTTTTCAGAAGGGGGCCTCAAGGAATGGAGAAACAGCTTTGTGGGTTTCTGTGCCTGTCTAAACACATGTGCTTCCAGTTGGCTCCCTCAGGCTGGAATTCCCCAGTGCCCAACCCGGCAACCTCCACTGCCCGGTGCCCCCCGCCCTGAAGCCTGCAGGGGCTTCTGCCCTTGGCCAGAGGCTGCCCCGGGGCCTCAATAGCAGGCTGCTTCCTCCCCCTGGAATGGGAAAGAGCTAGCCAGGGCGGGGTGCCTCCCTAATCCATCTGAAAGTTGCTCCTCTGAGAGTCTTAAAACCTCAGCCCAGAGAAGGACCGCTAGGGAGGGCGGGAACCGGACAGACAAGGCTGAGGCGGAGGGTCATGAATTCACCAGCCCTGCCACTTGGCACCCACCCCCAGCGCAGCGGCTCCGTTATCCTGTGGGGTCAGGACACTGTTTCTGCCGAGTCATCCTTTCTTGCCCAGAGGGATCCTGGCCCAGAGCCACATTCCTGGTGGGGTCCGAGTGCCACAGGGGACGGAAACTTCCTTTCTCCTCAGACCCCGGCTCTCCAGCCCAGCACACAGTCCGGTCTCTCAGCAGCCTCTGCTGGCAGCACACGCTCTCCTCCAAGCCTGTGTGGAGCCTCCCCGCAGAGCCCCCGCCCTCCCTAGACCTTGACTCTGGGCGAGCTAAGAACACTCCACAGGAGGGGAAGGATGCTAGTGTGCCGAGCGAGGAGAGACTGGGTCTAACGGGAGGGGGCCAGAGGGGCCTTGAGGAACTATTTAAAACTCTCCACCGGCCCACTCGGTGGACCCTCCGGCCCAGGGGGGTTCGGCAGCCCCATTGAGAAGGAGCCTACTACTCTAGGACAGGCCCGGACAGGGGCCAGATCTCAAGCTAGAGAGGAGACAAGGCAGTGTAAGATGCTTCATCCCTAGGCCCATACTGCCCCCCCACCCAGCACCCGCAGCATCTCCCTGTTGTGCAAAATTTTAGCATCCCCAGACCAGCAAGCCGGCCCTACCTTCTGCAGAGCTCATGTTTCAGGAACCTATGTACCAGGCACCGTACTAGGCCCTGGCCCCTAGCAGTGGACAAGGCAGATGCGGCCAGTCCCAGTATCTCTCCCATCCTTTCTAGGCCCACCAGCCTTGCTTCCAATCATGCTCTCATCCCAGACTGCTTGGGTCCCCACTTCTAGCTGTGTGAACTTAAGCAAGTCATTTTACCTCTCTGTACCTGTCTCATCTATAAAATGAGGGCAAACTAATACCTACTTCATAGGGGTGCTAAGAGAGGTAAATGAGTTAATATGAGTTTATATATATATAATATATGTACATATATGTAATATAAGTTAATATATGTAAAATGTTTAGAACAGTTCTTTGCACAAAGGCTTCAGTGTGTGTGTGTGTGTGTGTGTGTACGTGCACGCCATGTCTTTGCTCCCACTAGCCTCTATGTGTAATGCTTTTCCCCTTTTCTGCGGGAATCTGGGGGTTCAGCAGTGGTCGAGTTTTCAGAAGGGAGGACTGATGGGGGGCAGGCCTGAGGTCAGACCACAGCCCTGCTAGGGCCACCAACTCTTGCAGAGCACTTCACACTGCCCCGTGAGCCGCTAAGGGAAGGGGGCTCAGGGAGCTAAGACACCTGCCTGAGGTTGCAGCCCCAGTCCGTGTTGGAGCTGAGGGTGGGGCTCAGTAGCACTGTCCCTGCTGGTCCCCAGGAAACATCAGACACTCCAAGGTAATCACCAAAATCTCAGAGCTCCCCTAAGGCTCAGCACCCAGAGGATGGGCCCACCCTGGTCCCTCAGAGGTTCTGGAGTTGGTAGGAGTTGTCTCTCGGAGCTAGGCAGGGCCGAGGGAGGCCTCAGGACAGGGGGGCGCTGGCCCGGCAGGAAGAGCTCAGCCCAGGAAACTCTGAGCAATGCCGGCAGACCACAGAGCCCCCAGGCTTCCTGCCCTCTCCACACAGGCCGCCCTGTCAACGTCAACGGGTTTGTGAAACCCTGCCGGGCGGGCAGTGAGAACTCAAGGGGCCCCAGGGTTCACTGTCTGTGCTCACCCTGTTCCTTGGCAGCCCAGGAGAAGGTGGCTTCCTAGAGACTTCCCTCCACACTACAATGGGATCCAGCTGCTGTGGGGGACAGGCACCTGATGGTGCCCCCCCACGCCCCTCTCAGGGCCCAGGCCTCCACACCCCAGGGCTCCTCCCCTGAGCCTCCCCCGATGCAGGGAACCCCTGGACGCAGCTGTAGGGTGGGGTCTGTGGTTGAAGAACTTCGGAGTGGGAGATATGGGGGTTAGAAGCCCCATTCATAGTTTCCCTGGTTGTGTGACTTTGGGCAAGTTGGTTAACCTTTCTGTGCCTCAGTTTCTTCATGTGTAAAATGGTGATTAAAAAACAAACAAACACCTTCCTTGTTGTAAAGATTGAATAGAACAATGTACGTAGAGGGTTTGGTACGGTACCTGACACACAGTAAATCCTCAATAAATAGAAGCTCTTGTTTCACTAAACACTATGAGTGGCAGCATAAGTCAGGATGCAAACACTATCACACTTACTTGATTTCGCAATTTTAACTAAAATCATCCAGACCCAGGGCGCCTGGGTGGCTCAGTCAGTCGATGAAGCATCTGACTTCGGCTCAGGTCGTGATCTCAGGGTCCTGGGATCGAGCCCCGCGTTGGGCTTCACGCTCAGCACAGAGTCTGCTTGGCCCTCTCCCTCTGCCCCTCCCCCTGCTCATACCTTCTCTCTCTCAAATAAATAAATAAAACCTTAAAAAATCAAAAATCAAACCATCCAGACCCAATCTACTATACTCGAAGGAAGTGTGTACTTTCCTCTGGGCGCTTCCTCTCCCTTTGAATTGCTCAGGAACCCAAGCCCTACATGCTCCAAAAGATGGAGGTAGAAGGTCCAACTTCCACCGTTGGGCCAGGAGAACAGGAACTCTGACCGGTCCCACTTCCATGGCGCCCGTTGACAGTTGTTCCCACGCGGTCAGAAGGAGGAAGCTGGTCCTGCCCCACCCGGAGCCCCTCGAGGCCACATGGATCTTCCAGGGAGAGGACTCCAAGTACGGCCAAGAGTGCCCTCACTCCCACTCCCAGGGCGCTGCCCATATTCATGCCTTGTTTGTGCCCATACATGGCCATTCCTGGGGCTGTGTCCGCGGAGCTTCTGGGTCCACCCCTCACAGACTGGATAGGTGTTTAATTCCTTTTCCTTCCCCAGGATCCACCCTGGGGTTAGGGCTACTTCTCCTTTTCAGAGCCCCAAACACAAATAGTCTCTATTCCTCTGTGTCTGAAAGTCCCCAGAAAGCTGCACACCTCGGCCACTCCAGCCCCCTACCCGATGGTTAGCCTCAGGGCTGATTCACCTGCCCACGGACCACCAAGGTAACCTTCACACCGGACAGAGAGAAAGCCGTCTCCAGTGGGGCAGCCTGCCATATTATGTTCCTTCTCAGTAACTAGACACAGGGAGAAGCCAAAGTTGAGGCCAAGGTAGCGCTAGAGCCCTTTTCTCTTTATGCTCCTTGAGCAGGGGGTCTGAGCTCCTGGAAATGGGAGATGAGGGGGTTGCATTTCTGTATCCCCCAGCATCTGGCTCCAGAGTCTGAGCTCTCTCCAACATGGCCACACGGCTCAGTGAGTGTTGACTGACCAACTGACTGAGAGCAAAAAGCCCATCTGAAGGGCGGAGGATGGAGCAGAGATGCTGGATTGGGCAGAAGAGTGGAAACCAGGCCCACGGAAAGCAGGGAAGTGAATGGGTCTGCAGGAGGGGTGGGGTGGCCTCCTGGGAGCAAAGGAAAGAGGATGCATTTCTAGGGGCAGTCAGGGTGGCGCTAGGGCTGCCAAGACCCCGGGAAGCATCTCCGGAGAACCCTGGAGATTGCCGGACTCCCTCAGATGTGCTGGCGGGGGGGAGGCATGATGGCGGGACCTAGCGGAGGCAGCAGGTGTGGAGAAGGGAAGGTGTGGGGGAGGTGGCTTTCAGGGGCATGCAGAGGCAGCCATCAAAATTGTAACGCCCTCTGTGAAGGAAGCCGTGGTTCAAACTGAAAATCAACAGCGAGCGCACTGCCCTTGACAGAGTCTGGAGCTCAGGCTGCCCCAAAGAAGAGCTCCCACCGCCCTGAAGGGGCTCCAGCTCTCTCTGTGCCCATCTCAGTGCCCTGTGCTGCGGTGCAAGCTGCCAGGGGCCTCTGGGGCTCACACAGCCGCTGACCTGGGCTCCCTCGGGAGCAGTAAGCACAGGGAGTGTCCAAGGGGGACACTGCAGAGGACCAGTGGGGTCGTGGCCTCTGAAGCCCCATAACCCAGTTTCAAACCCTAGCTCACCCCTACTGGCTGTGTGCCAAGGTACCCGCTCTGAGCCTCAGGCATGCGCCCTGCAGCAGCCTGGACCCCGTGGACCTGTTCAGTGGCAGGATGGAGAGCACTCAGCCCAGAGCCTAGTGCATGGCATCAAACCATGGCCTCATGTGGCATCACGCTGGTACAGGTGTCCAAGTAATTGGGGAGGGTGACACAGACCTCTTCCAGCCTCGTGCCTGTCCATGAACTGACTTGGCATCTCACCGTGGCCGGGAAATTGCTGGGTTGGGGGTGCGGACAGCCACAGTGACCGTCTCTCTGCAGGACGGATGCGGCTTTGCTGACAGACAGTCTGCGGCCTGGACATGCCAGCGGTGCAGGTCTGAGGTCAGCCGTGGGGAGCCGGGCCCACCGCGGCCTCGCCATCCCCGGCAGGGCCCCAGCAGGGCCCGGCATCTGCTTCCAATCAGCTGCCCCTCAGCCCGGGGACGGGGCGGCAGGGGGACGGGGGGGTGGGGGGGAGCTGAGGCCTCCTCCCCAGGCCCGGCCCTCACCAGGCAGAATGGACACCAAGGGCAAAGGAGGCAGGGAGACACTCCAGGGACCCGGATCAAGTAGGAAAGGTCTAGAAATCGAGGTTTATTGTTGTTAGTTCACTTAAAGGAAATCCTCTGTTGGCTCCCCTTTGCAAGACCACGCACAAGGGAGCCAGCGAGTACCCCCAGTCTCCCCTGGCTCATGCCTCTGGCTTGTTCCCCACTCACACCCTGTGCCTGGGGGCCCCTGTCCTGCTCTGTGCCTGGCTGACCCTTCATCCTTCAGCTTAAATCCCATTTCCTCAGGAAAACCTCCCTGGCCCCATGTTTGGTCCCCATTAGAAAATCTTGTTGGCACGATTCACTTTGTACTTACGTATTCATCTATGTAAGTAGGAATTGTGTCTGTTTCCCTTGGGACCATATCCCTAAAATCCAGCCCAGAGCCTGGCACAGAGCATGTGCTTGATAGATACTTGTTGAATGAATGACTGAATCATGCCTCATAATTCTTCTAGCAGTTTCTGAGTGTGATTCTCACGTTTTTTTTATCCCCACAGGATAATCAGGACTTATGCCCATTTTACAGGCCCGGAGTCAAGGTCAGAGGTGAGTTATGGACCCTGGCTCCCAATCCAGTGCTCATCCTTTATCTAGGAAGATAGTGTGTACACGGGGAGAGTGGGCTTTGCAGTCAATCACGCTGGGTTGTTGCTGATAGCTCTGCCACGTGGCGGGCGGGGACTCCCCCCTCTGAGCCTCATTCTCCTCATCTGTACAATGGTACAATAACGGGGCTGACTTTAATGGGCTGTGGTGAGGCTTCCATGAGCCCATGAAGGTCAAGTGTCTATCACCAGAATGGGGTCTCTGGGCTTGCACAGCCCTTCTTGCCCCACGGGGATCATCTCTTGGGCATTAAGTGGTTTTCTTAAGTTCATTAAGTGGACAGGCCTTATTCCCCTGTACCTGGGAGTGCCCTGAGGATAAGACGGTCTGGTGCCTCCTCACGTCCCGCTTTGCTCCTAGGCCAGCACAGGCCCTGGACAGTTGCTCAGCTAGATGCATGAACATGTGAGCACTTGCCTGGGTCCAGAGTCAAAGCTCTGCCAACTTCCTGCTAATGAGCAGACTAGGAAAGTGGGAGGAGGGCACTCTCCCACCTGCATCCAAGGGCTGGAGGATGAGTGGAGGATGAGTGGAGGCCCAAGCTATGGAGCGAAAGGGAGCTTTCGGAGAAACTGTGCATTCCAAAGGAGGGAACAACAAACTCCAGAGGAAAAGAGGGGGGTATGACCAGAGGGAGGGAAAAATCTAGAAAAGAGGCCGTAGAGGGCAGGTTTGGCCTGGGACCTCCACGTGTAGCCCAGGGGCCTACAGGGACAGAAATGGTGCCTCGGAGGGAACAAGAGAATTAGTCTCGACCTTGGCCTGCAGATGGGCACAATGAGGCTAAAGGAAGCAGAAGCCCAGAACACAGACACAAGCATGCAGCCTTGAACCCTAGACCTCAGGGTGCCTATTACACTCTCACCTTGGACCCCTGGGTATTCCTTTGGGTATTCCAGAACAGTGTCTGGGACAGAGTATATGCCCAATAAACATTTGTTAAATGAATGAATGAAGAAGAATGAGATGTTTCCATTAGCTTCTTAAGTGCTCTCCCAGCCTCCCTCGACTCTGCCCTTCTTGCAGCCATCTCCAAAATGCCCCTGGGACCCCATCACTTCCACTGGGAACCCGTGGGTAGAGGTGGGGGAAGCATACCAGGGGCCTCTGAGACAAATACGGATCACTGACCTTCCCTGTTGGGCCCACACCATGTGTTTTTGTTTTCTTATGTGTTAAATTTGAATTAGTTGCTAACATCTAAAAATAAAAGTGCCCACAGAAAAATCTCGGTTTCTAGCTTCTCTGAAGAGTCCATTGGGCGGCATATCAACAGGGTCGGCCTGCCCCACCGGACTGTGGCCAGAACTGCCCGGAGAAGCCCTGCCCTCCCACAACTTCTTTCTGCTCCGGCCTCTTCCGTCCCTCCCTTCCCACCCTGGGCCCTGCGGATGGCGGAGAGAGAGACCCCGGCCCACAGGCAGAAGTCCAACCTCCTCTGCCAGGCCCCCGACACCTTGGTGATGTGACCCTCCCTGGGGATGAGCATCTCTAGCTACCCGTCCTCACTGTCCTTGTCCCCAAGGTTCTGGCCACGCCACAGCACCTCTCGTTCTCCCACTGCCCACGCTGCTCCACACCTCCGAGAGCTGGCGCAAGCGGGACCTCGGCCGTGGTGCCTGCCCCACCGTGGGGACTGTGCTGGTGCCCACCGGCTCTTCCGTCCAGGCTCAAGGCCATCTTAGCCGAGGTGGAGCCTCCTGCCACCCCATCCCGGGCAGAGCGAACAGCCCCTCTGTGCCACCACAGCCTGGGGACTCACTCACACCATAGCCTGGGGACTCACACCCCTATCCGTGTTTTTGGCACTGTGCCGCAGGGCTGTGGGCTCAGGGCCGTGGGAATCACACCTTGTTCTCCCTTTATCTCTGGGAGGGCCAGCCTCTGGATGCAGAATAGTTTCCTGGGCTGAGCTCAGTGCATGCCTAAAGCAATGAATCAGATAGAAGCTTTTGATTTCATGTGCAACAGGAACATTTAAAAAAAAAAAAAAAATCCCCAAACAATCACCAAAGAAACTGAGAAGCCTTTGGATGGTGCATTATCAAGAACTGCGTTTTGTCACTTCTGCCCCCAACACGCGTGCACACACACATACACACACACACTGCCCTGGCGGTTCCAAGACAGACACTGTCCCAATCAGGCTGGCTCTTGAAAAATAAGAAAATGGGACAAAGGTTGTTTGGAGGAACTACGAGACACACACCCCGCTGACCACAGCCACATGCACACAGATGCACAGACGTATCCCATGTCAACTACTATCAAACGCCTCCTGTTTTATCTCCAGCTGAGGCCCCACGCCTCCCTCACGTTCCAGGCCTTTCCTGACTCCTCTACCACCCAAACAGCTCTGTCCCAAGTTCACAGCCTCGGCCTCCTCTTGAAACCTGGCTTACCAGGGAGTCAGACGGCCGTGGCCTGCCGCCGGTGGGAGAGACTGCTATCACACCTGAGCGCTGAGAGCAACTTCATTTAATCAATGGGAGCAATCAGGCTAGTCTAGAGTCTGACTCTGAGGGGCCTGGTGGGCAGGGCCTGGCGGGGGGAAAGAGAAGGGCCACCGGGAGAGCCAGAGCCCCTTCGCCCTGGGAGGGACTTAATCCTCACCACTGATGGAGTACTGGGTCCTGCCAGGCCCAGCTGAGATGTGGACCGAGCGCCCAGAGCCAGCTCCTGGGTGGCAGGGCCAGCTCTACTCAGCATCTGTCTGGTTCTGGCCCTGAAGCCTCGTTCTTCACCACCAGGTTCCAAGTGTCATCCGCGGCTGTGACAGGCATGACGGGGACAGGGATAGAGGAAATGGAAACTAATATACCCACTGAGGTGCCCGGTACAAGGGAGTGACATTCAAATCTGCTGTCGTGGGACATTTATATATTTAGTGTGATAATCTCCCTGCATGCCAAAGTAGAACTTTTAAGAAAGGGCAGTTCTTTCTCGCTGCCTCTTCAGAGGCCCCAGGTGGGCTGGCAGGGCCAATGAGAGAACATTTGAGGGGAATGGGGCCAGGATGGGTCCATAATTCACCTCGTGGCCCTGTTTCAAAGAGGAAGCTCAGGCTTAGCAAGGTGTGTCCCTGCCCCAGGCATATTTCCAGGACAGAAACCAAGTCAGCCTGCTTCTGGCCCTGGTCCTGCCTCCGTCCCCTCCCGCCTCGGGTCTGTCCACCTGGCACTGAGAGTGGGGCCAAGCCCTCCTGCCTCGGAAGTCTGGAAGGCATTAGCACTTCTCCCCACCTAGGCCCAGGGGTGGGCATCCCGGGCTCAGCAGAGGTCCCCCCCCAGGCACCCACCACAGCATTGGGTATCTCAGGCTCTGGGGGCATCGGCTCCAGAGTTCTTGTGGGCTTCCTCCAACTTTGCCTCCTGCTGTTCCAGCTCCCGAAGCCAACTCCATTAATCACCTTCACTCACCAATCCCCCAGGAATGTGGCGGTCTCATAAAAGTCAGCCCTGGGTTAAACAAACAAACCAACCAAGGCTTCTAAGTCAACTGCTGAGGCTCTGCCAGGCTCCTGGCCCTTCTCCCTCTACTCTGCTCGCTGCCTCCCCCAACACACCTCTGAACTAGGAAGGATCGGTATCGCCCACGTGAAACCACCTTTAGATTGGGGGTAGGTGCCCAGAAACCTGAAAACTACCTCCCCCTGCCCGGGGCCTCCCCTCTCTACCTGCTCCCACCCTACCACCATCGGTGCCCCCTACTCCTCCTCAGGACACGCAGGCCCATATTCGGTGTCTCGCACCCCACTCCCCAACCGGGGGCTCTGCCAGCCACCTCTCATTCTGCCCCAGGGCCCTCTACCCACCCTCGATGGAACAGGACATCGTTCTGGGGAGATTTCCCTACGGAAGTAAGGGACCAGAGGGCTTGGGGCCAGCTGGGAGGCTCTGGGAGTGAGCCTCATCCTGCCCATTCCTGCCTTCCTCCATCCCCTCTTCAATCCCCAGGACTCCGCACCAGTAAAGTCCCACTGGGCCTGGCCTGGGGTAAGTAGGTTCGGTCCCGCCTCAGGGACTTTCTGCTGAAGGATAGGGGGAACCACACCCCTAAGTGCCTATAAACAAGGGAGAAAATATGCATACATTCCACCCACTCACCAGAAGGGAAGAATCCACAGCTGGACAGAGGGAGGCACACAGGTGCCGGCCACACTGTTGCTCTAGGGAACAGCATGAAGGGGGCCAAATCCGGAGCCGCGGCTCCCGTTCTAGGGCCCCAGACATCTAGAGTTTCTTACACCACTTAAAATATTTCAGAAAGCCAACGGACATCCTACATTTAGCCATGGAGAAGCTTCTAGGATTAACAAAAATTCCAAGGCTTTGCTTTTGGCTTGGATCACACCAGCTCAATACAGAAAGTCTGGCCATTTTGTGCTGATAAACACTCTGAGGGTCCATGTACAAGGATCAGATTGAGAGAATGCAGAAAGAAATAATAACAACTGCTGTTTACCAAATTTTTCCCAAACATGGAGTTTGTAGTGGAGGAAATAATAAAATGGGTCTTAGATGCTTATTTCCTTAATATACAAAGAGCCCCTACAAATCAATGAGAAAAAGATGAATAGCCCTCCCCCAAAATAGGCAAAGGTCAAAGACATGATATTCACCAAGAAAAAAAAAAAAAAAGAAGAAGAAGAAATTCAAATAGCCAACAAAGATAGGAAAATATGTTCAGCCTCACTCTTAAAGGCATTTAAATTTTTTAAGTGAGATGGAATTTTTCACCTATCAAATCAGCAAAGACTTAAAAGTTTGATAATACCAGTATTGGTGCAGATGTAAGGGTTCACCTACATTGGTGGAACTGTAAATTGATACAGTATTTTTGGAAGGCAAGTTGGGAACATACATTCAAATTTTAAACACACATCATATTAGCTGGCAATTAATCTACAAATACAGCTGTTTATCCCAGCACTGCTTGGAATGGCAAAAACTAGAAGCAGCTTAAATGTCCATCAAAGAAGAAACCGTAACTCAAGTCTATACAAAGAACTTTGTAGTCTTTAAAAATATGATGGGTACATCTACAGATATTAAGATGAAGAAGATGTCAAAGATATGACATTAAGTGAAAAAAAGAAAAGTGAGCTATAAAACAGCATGGTTATAACATGGTCCTATTTGTATATTATTGAAGATTTTATTTATTTATTTGAGAGAGAGAAAGAGAGAGCACACATGGGCAGTGTGGCAGGGGAGTGACAGAGGGAGAGGAAGAAGCAGACTTCCCACTGAATGCATAGTCCCCACCGAATGCATAGTCCCACTGGGGGCTCAATCCCAGGACCACATGGGGCTCGATCCCAGGACCCTGAGATCATGACCTGAGCTGAAGTCAGCTGCTTAACCGACTGAGCCACCCAGGCGCCCCACCATTTGTACTTTTTCTAAAGCATATGTAGTGACTTGTGTTATCTATGCTTGTCTATAGAAAGACATGTCTTAGGGCTAAACAAGAAATTGTTGGGTGTTATCCTGCACAATAGGCTGGAGCAAGGGGTAAGAGTAGGTAGAATACTTTTAATTTGTACTTGCCCTTCTCTGCTATATTATTTACCACGATTTTTATAATTTTTTATTGATTTTTAAAAGAGGCCCCTGGCAAGGACAGGATGAGAGTTCCAGTTTATAAGGACGGGATGAGTACCAAAGAGGGCCCAGGGGAGGGGGTGAGGATGGCTGCACCAAGGCCCAGAAGGGGAGGCTTAGAGGGTCCTCTGCAGAGAAGGGGAGCCCCGCAGAAGCAGGCTTCTCTTTCGCCTGGAAGAGGAGGTATGCCCTCTCAGAACTCTTTTGCACTCAGAAAGGAGAGACAAACAGAGTTGGGGGAGAGAAACCAACCGTTTACTTGCCCTAGCCTTGTAGGGGCAGGCTGACACCCTGAGGGTCTGGCTCAGCCCCACCCCTCTCACCCCTCCTCAGGCCTCCTCTTTCTCTTTCTCTTTCACTTGGGCCTGGACAAAATCTGTGACCCACAGAACGAAATTTGCACAGGAATTTTTCTAAAAGGAAAAGAAAAAGTGAAAAGTCTGACAAATAGCTGTTCGAGAAGAGTTTTCTGAAGATCTTAACAGCCTGGCCAGAGATGCTGGGCCCAACGGTGAGGTCCTATAAGAGAGGAGGACTTTTCTGGTCTTTGTGAGATTCCTCCTACTTACACACCCCCCCACCTTAATTCCAGTCCATGTGGGGTCACATGGTCCTCGACTGGGATGTCAGCTTCTGAGCTTCTTACCGGGGCTGTCACTTTGCTTCCCTGACCCTCAGTTCCTTCATCTATAAAGTGGGCATCATGGTACCTCGAGGATTGATGTGAGACTTAGAAATAATATAAATAAATATGATAGCACAATGTTTGCCATACAACAAGTGGTCACTAAAAAGCATAGATGTGTGTTTTTTTATTTAAAGATTTTATTTATTTATTTGACAGAGAGAGGGAACACAAGCAGGCGGAGTGGGAGAGGGAGAAGCAGGCTTCCCGCCAAGCAGGGAGCCCGATGCGGGGCTCGATCCCAGGACCCTGGGATCATGACCTGAGCTGAAGGCAGACACTTAACGACTGAGCCACCCAGGGGCCCCTAAAAAACATATAGTTAACTAACCTTACTGAGGTCATCATTTTGCAATATATACATCTATCAATTCACTATGTTGTACACCTTAAATTTACACAATGTTACATGTCAGTTATAGCTCCGTAAAGCTGGGGGGTGGGGTGGAAAGCAAATGTAACCATATCTGTTCATCAATATTCCCTAAACACAGCCTCACTTCTGTGCCTTTGCTCATGCTGGTTCCCCTGTCCAGGATGCACCTCCTGTCCAGCTGGCAAAATCGTACTCATGTTTCAAAGCCTAGCTGTGGCATCACGTCCTTTGTCAAAACCTCTGCCGCCCCTCTGCTGAACAGAAGCAGTCTCCCCTCCTCAGAGCTTCTGGGCACTTTGTTCATAGCCTTTCCAGCCCTTGCTGGCTGAGTCACTGGAGTCCTTCAACCTGTGCACTTGGGGGCCCTGGTCCGGGATGCTAGTCTCCCATCTTTGTGTCCCTGTCCCTAGCACAGAGGCCCCTGGATAAATCTTTGTCAAAGGCCCACATGAATGGCTTCCCCTCATACAGACAACCTTCCCTCCTCCTGTGGAGGGACAGGAGTGAGCAGAGGAATGGGATTTCTTTCTCCCCAGTCCAATTCCTGGATTTGGGTTGATTCCAAAGGAGCTGGGGTACCGTGAAGGGCCCAATTCAGATATCTCTTGACGCTGGGGCTCTCTCCACTGGGAAGGAGTGGCTGAGCATACCAAAGGCAAAGGGGCACAGTTGGAGAGCTTGGCGGGGTATGCCCAGGAAGAGTGGGTGCCCATCCCACAGCTGTCTGCCAAGTCACCCAACCTGGCATTTCCAGTGACCGTAAACTGGCCTTTTGAGGAAAGGGACTGGTCTGCCCCTCCTGGCCCAGCTGTGCACAGCTGGCCTCTTCACTCTGCGCTTGTGTTCCTCCTTACTGCCACCCCACCCCAGACCTGGACTAAGGGAATGTCGTGGGTCCGTCCTGCCCCCTGCTGGCCAACCCGGGAATGGCCCCTCAACTGGTGAGGTGGTCCTGGGTGTCGAGGGCGTGAGGGGTGGGCCGAGTGCCAGGGCCTGCCTGGCCACCCTGCATGGGATTGTTCTAGAAGAAAAAAGGCCACCCCAGCCCCATTGTCCTGTGGGTCTCACCATTAGACCTTACTGGTTCAAGTGGGCATTACCCGGAAAAGACGCAAAACTCTGTCCTCAACATCTAGTGGAGAAAAATCGAGATCTTCGCCGATATCCTGAATTAAGGTTTTGGACAAGAGATGGAAGAAGAGGTGTGCCCTCTCAGATCAGAACCCTGAACCAGCTGAGGGTGAAGGGGAATCCGGGAGGACTTCCAGGCAAGAAAGTTGGGGAGGCAGAAGGTGCCGCGAGGTCGGGGCTCCGGGTACCTCTTTGTGGCCGGGTTTGGGGTGGGGAGGGTGTGAGATGGTCAGAGGCCGAAGGCAGATCTCGGGTGCCATGGACGAATCTAGAGCTTGCTTTTTTCCTTAAAGCAATGGGAGCAACTGAAGGATTTACAAACAGAGGAGTGACATGCACAGATCTGAATTTTAAAAGATCCGTTGGGCAGAGGTGGGGAAGGAGCAGAAGGAGAATCCCTGGGGAGGAGACCCCCATGAGAGGTTTGGGAGGCTGTGGTGGAATAAGGGGGGATCAATGTCTGAGTTAAGGCAGTAACTGCAGGGAAGGAAAACCATGAACAGATTCTGTAGAGTTAAGGAAGAAAGACCCAGGACTCGGTGGCTGCCTGTGGGGAGCAGATGGTGGGACCACAACTGGGATGGGGACACAGGGGAGGAGTAGATGGGGGTTGTGGAAGGAGCAGGCTCCGTGTGGAGCATGGAGAGCCTGAAATGTTTGAGGCTCATTGGCCGAGGGTGACCAAGAGATGGCACGCAGCCGGGTCTGAGGTGCAAAGGGACTGGGGCTCGAGCCCTCGGTGGAGGTCTCGTCAGCTCTCCAACAGTGGCTAAAACTATGGGTGTGGATGCACTCACCCAGGATGGTGGGTGAGGGAGGGAAGGGAGGTTGAGAAGGAATGCCCTGCTCATTTTAGGGCTTGTATAACTAATCCCTGGGGAGACAGGGAGGTAAGGACAAACTAGAGGCAGAGCAGTAAGTCAGAGGCACATCACAGAACATGGGCTCATGGCCCAGCTCTTCCAGATATGTAAGCACTTCTTTACATCTCCAGCCTCAGTTTCCCCTTCATGAAATGGCCCTGATAATACCCACTTTGTCGTATCATTGAAAGGAAAAGAAACAATACCCATAAAGCCCATCACACCACTCCTTACCAAGAGATATTCAATAAGTAAGAGCCACTGTCATGAACAGCCAACTTAGAGAAGCTGCAAGATTCCAGAATACTCCAAGTATGCTAGTGCTCTGGGCCGGAAGCCCCTCTGGACCTCCACCTGACACTTTTGTCACCAGCTGGATGAGCAAATCCAAGCAGGACACAGATGTCCCTGAAAGTCCCATTCATGTCCCTGAGAGGCACAGGCTGGGAGACCCAGCTGTCTGGGCCTCTGTCCTGCCCAGGGATGGTGTTCTCTGGATGGACACCCCAGCCCACCCCTCCTCATCCCCTGCCTCGCCCTTCAGGACCTTCCCTGGAATCACAACTTACCGGTGAAAGGGCATGTCAGGGGCCTCAGCCTCTGCCCGGTGCCTGAGGACAGGCCATGTCCTCCCCACCAAACTAATTCCCACCTCTCCACTGGGCAGCCCAGAAGAATGAGCTGGAATGGGATCAAAATGGGGCTTGAGGCGTCCGGGAGCCCAGTAGGACGGAATGGCCCAACTCTCCTCTGTAGGGCAAGCTCCCTGATCCAGGGCCACGCAGATAAACTTCATCCAGTGAGGTGACTGCCCTGGCCTCAGTTTCTTCATCTGTAAAACCCCAGGCTGGGCCAGGCCCCCTGCGAACTCCCTTCCACCAGGAAGGACTATTCCGTCTGGTCCCCACCTTTCGTGTCTGCGATTCACCTGCTGTCCAGCAGAGGGAGCGAGCACCTCCTCCCAGCCGGCCTGGAGCCAGTGCTTGGGAGGCTGGCCCAGGGTCAGGGAAGTTGACTGAATCACCACGGTGCCCCCTGTGACACCCTCCGTGCACCCTGGCCCCGGCAAGCATTCAGTAAGCAGCAGCCGTAGTTGTCTCCATTTCACAGAGGAGGAAACTGAGGTCGCAAGAGTTTAACTTGAACCCAGGGGCTCAGGCATTAATGAGGATGTGGGCGACTCTTAGAGGGTATGATATTATCTCTAATATCTGAGCGACTTGCCTTAAAGGGGGGGGCACACGGAGTAGATGTTCCGGAGATGCGGGCCGACCACTGGCCCAGGGAAGAACGCTGTGACGGTCAGAGCTGGCCACAGCTGGGATGGGACTCCGCGGCTCTCTCGGGAAGTCAGCAGTTAAGGGATGGTGGGTCTAAGGCCACCTCCAGCCCAAGGGGCCACATTCTGGGAGGACCCGACAGGCCAGGCACAGTGGGTGCCTGCTCTGAGTGACAGGCCACTGCCCCTGCAGGGGCTTGGCTCTACCGGGGTCTCACGGCTATCGACGCTCTTCCTGGAACATGTCCGCCTCAGGCCTGGATGGGTCTGGTGTTTTCTCTGCAGGCCTCTGGATCCCAGTCACAGACCAAGGGCAGACCCCCACTGGCTATCTCTCTCACCAAAGGCTTGTTCTGGAATCCCAGGCAGGCCTTGAGGTGGAGGCAGGGCGGGGGTCTTTGGTGGCCTGAATTCTGTGCTGCGTTCATGGGGCTATGACCTCCAGCCTATTGGGGTAGGCGGCCGAGCCACAGAGCAAGCTCATCAGGCTCATTCTGGGAGCCCTGTGAGGATGTCTGCCCAGACCTTTAGATGGACCAACATTCTGGATCAGAGCTGGGGTGTCCAGGGCTCCTGGCCCCGGCTACTGTCCAGTTCAGAGTCGAGCATGGCAGGACGAGCTTCTCTGGAAGGATGCTGCCTGTCTGGGGCCCAAGCACACCCCATGGGGTGCACTCAGGGTGCTGAGTGGGGAGAGTGAGGGGCAGGCAGAAGGACAGTCTCTCGGGTCCAAGCTGGTCAGGCAGCAAACACTCATCACTTCTTAGGCAGGACAGTGCCAGCTGGAGGAAGATGGAGTGCTGGCTCCCATCAGAGCCACTGGGGAGACTGTAAAAACTTGGATTCTGAGACTCCTTCGTGGACTCTCCATGGTGGAGCCCAGGACTTTCCATTTTCAACCAAGCTTCCCAGGGATTCCCATGGAGCCAGCTTCTGAGAAACTACTCTAGAGCAACCAACACGGCAGCCTGCCTGGGCACCCTGCTTCTGGGGTGGCTAAGGGTGCTGGGGAAAGCCTGCCTGCTGGAGAGGCCCCTGGGAGAGATCCGGTCTACTCTGAGTGGTTCTGCCGGGGCGCTGGGAGCAGCAGGAAGGACTTCCTGGAGGCCAGCTTTGGGGAGCATATTTGTGGAGCCCCTCCCCTGCTCCAGACATGTGACCCACGCCGTCTTGTGTAACCCTCACAGCCAACGTCCACCCTTTTGACAAATGACGAACCTGAAGCTCAGAGAGCTTGGATTCCAAGGCCACATGGCTAAGAGCCAGCACTAGGGTTCCAACCAATTGTTTCGGACGCCAAGGCCCTTGCTTTGTACTGTGTAGAGTCCCACACGGCCTGCATTGCTGGCAAGGTAACAAGCACCCGGTCACCAAGAGGGTTCCAGTGGCAGCTGGATGCTACGAGGGAGAACCTTGCTTTATGTGGGGGCCGAACAGTGTGGGGTGGGAATGTGTGGTGGGCGTGTGAGGGCCAAGAAATCAAGGAGAGGCTTTCAGACTCCTTGGCTGGCTCTGTGCTCCCAGCCACCCCGACGCTTCTCTCTCTCTATCTCTCTTTCACTCACACTCACGCACGCACGCACGCACACACACACACACTCACACTCACACACACCTCCCCAAGGCTCAAGGAAGCCTGCACAGTCAGTCCAAGGCCTCTCAAGGCCAAACAAGATGAGGCCTGGCCCCAGCCTCTGTGGGGTGGCCTGAGATTCTCGGGGGCACTGCCCAGGCCTCTGGGAGCCCCGAGGGCCACTTGGGACAAAGGGGAGATCTGAGCCCTCTCACTGGCCTTCACAGGCTTCAGGCCACTGACCTCATCCTTCGGCAGCCACCCGGGGGCAGGACAGAGTCCCAGGGCCTCAGGGGGAGCGACTTCCTGGGCTATGTTTGTCTTGCTTTCTTACTTTTAAAATTCCCATTTATTTTGTGTGGGGTGGAGCGGGAGCAGAGAGGCATGGATTACAATAGTAACATGCTCTTCGGGAAGAAGTTGGAAAATACAGAAAAGCACAAAAGAGAGTGTAAAGCCACCAGGAAGGGCCCACACAGCTAGAGTTGACTGACTCGGTTCTTGTGGTATCTTCTCAAGGCCAGCCTCCTGGGTTCAAATTCCAGAGACGAATTACTTAACCTCTCTCTGCCTCTTTGTGCCTCAGTGTCTTCATATGTAAATCAGAGATGCAGATAACAGAATCGCTTCCCTGGGTTGTGCTAAGCATTCTCTGACCCCCTAGAAGAGCGCCTGTCACAGCGGGTGCTGCATCAGAGTTTAGACTCACATGGTGACAATTTTTTGTCTTGCAAAAGATTTCACGATTGCAATGTTTTTTTTTACAAAATTGAGTGTTACCATTTTGTAAGTAGCCCTTTTCACCTAGAACTACATCATGAACATTTTTTTCTTTTAAGGTTATATTTTTAAGTAATCTCTACACCCAACCTGGGGCTCAAGCTCACAATCCCGAGATCAAGAGTCACACGCTCTACCTACTGAGCCAGCCAGGCGCCCCCGTCATGAAGATTTTCTATATGTAGATTTGTATGATTGCACTGTTTTCTATTTAGATGTATATGATTATAGGTTTTGTTGAGATTCTTTATGGGTTTTTTTTCTTCTGTTTCCATTTACTGGATTTCAATTTATTTATTTGTTAGTTCAAGGATCTCCCGAGGCTCTGTCACTTTGTAGCGGGCCTTTCCCAGCTTATGCTGCATCATGAACTTTCCCCCACATCCCTGAAGGGTCTTTTACAGGCTGTTTTGAATGGCTGCATTGTGCTCTTCTTGGGCAGCGTGTGGACGTGGAGGCAGGAGCAGGAGTGCGGGCAAGGGGGGCTGCTTGAGGCCCCTCCCCTGCACACCCAGGAGGCGAGGCCTGAGCTGGGCCTGGCCAGGCCCCTCCCTCGAGATCACAGAGGGCAAGCCCTTCCCAGGGGCTGCCCCGTAGCAGCCCTGTTGGCCCGCTTTCCAGAAGGCCTGCTCTGAATCACAGTGCAAAGTCTGGGCCTCTGGTGAAGGGCTTTTCCAGACATCACTGAGGGCCTCTCCTTCGGGGCTGTCTGGTCAAGGGGGTACTGGGTGAATCGGGGCCTCCTCCCTCCTCTGCACCTGGAGGAGGGAGGAGGAGGAGGGAGAGGCCCAGAATACCACGGATCGGATCGGGGAGGAGACATGTGTGGGAGTGACCCAGCGGATCCAAGGCGGGAGAGAGGTGGAACCAAGTGAGCAGAAGCAGGGAGAAGGGCCCTGAGAAACACCTAGAATGGCATCATGCCACCAGGGACTTTTAGGGAAAGGTAGGAGAAATATGGCCTGAGCACTGGCTTTGGGTTTGGGGGTATGGGAGATGGAGGGACTGAGGGCAAGCTGGGCAAATTCCAACCCTGGTCTCCCAGTCCCCGGAGGCACCTGGGGCCTGGCCTTCTCTCTGGAAAATTCAAGGCCCTGACACCACACTGACCTCAGAGAAGGAACTACATGCCCTCAAGTCACCCGCTCCCCCAGCCTCCTCCTGCTCCAGCCCCCTTGCCTTCCTCTGCCTAAATGGGGAGTGGGGAGCACAGCGGAGTCTCCCCAGGCCGTGAGCCCCTGTTCCCCCAGGGACGCCAGCCTTCTCCATCTACACTCGACCCCATTCTCTGGCAGCTTCCTAAAGTCGCCAGTCCTTCCGTGTCTCTGCTCTCTCACCAGTAGCTTCTCCCAGCAGCAAATATGCCACCATATCTCCCCTCTTAAACACATCTGAACGAGTTTCCATATGGCATCCCCCGACCCCACCAGGCCATGCCCAGCAGAGCGTCTTTGAGCCACCTACACGAACCCTCTCCAGCCAGCTCCGGCCGCCATGGCTCCCGGGAACTGCCCTCCTCAGGCGCACCCGTGGCCTCCGTGTGGACAAGGACACGGATTCTTCTCTCTCGGCGCTTTTCCCCACTCCTCGGTCCCACCTCACCCAGGCGTCCACTCCTTCCTTCTAGAAGCACACTCCCCGCGTCTCTCCCCTCAGAGCTCACAGGCTGCCCCTCAGGCTCCTTAGTGGGTTCCTCTTCGCCTTCCAATCTCCTCATGTGGCGTGCCAGCGCTCAGCCTGAGGCCACTGCCCTCCACTCACGGACTTTCCCCAGGTGGGCTTCTCCTCCTCAGGCTTCTTCGGGACCCACCACTCCGCGGCCGGCTCTTGCCCTCTTTCCGTCTAAGGCCTCGCCGCCGTGAACTTCCCCCCACATGGCTGAACCCTTTTGCCACACGCAGTCTTGAATGGCTGCGTCAGGGTCATCCCACCGCGCTCAGCTTCTGATTTCCAAGTTCCTCCCGCCTTCTCGATGCTTCCACTCAGAGGCCACAGAAGCCTTTCAAACTGTAGCCACCACTTCCTCCCGGCTCCTCCTTCTCTTCCTGTCTTCCCCACCTTACCAAGGGTCACCATAACTCTGCCTGGTTGTCCAAGCCCAAACTCTGAGTCCCCCCGAAGGGCTCTCCTCCTCCACTACAGTGCGCCCCAGCCAGTCCACCCACATCCTCACTGCCTTCTGCATCCTCCCCGCCTTCTGCATCCTCCCCATTGCTGCCAAGCTGCCCCTCGGTCTCCCTGGGCCCACACCCCCACTGCAGCCTGCTCTTCTAAAACACGAATCAGACCACACCACTCCTCCACTCAAAACCCCCCAGCGTCTCCCAGTGGCCCTTGAAATAAAAGCCAGACTCCTGGCCGTGCTCTGCAGAGCCTGGTGCACTCTGACTACCGCCCAGCCCTGCCTGCCCCACCTCAGACCACCTTGGACCGCCTCTCCCCAAACCCTTTCCACTTCAGTCTCCCAGCTGCCTTTCCAGCAGCCACATCTTTGTCTCGCTGTGCCCCTTCCATGGGCACTTCACACCACTATCTCCTTTCAAACCCTTTATCTCAGCTCGAAGTTCCCCTCCTCAGAGATGTCTTCTCTGATTACACGCGAAGTATCCTCCCACACCCATGCCTTCAATCATACCACCCCCGCTGGTTTCCTTCCTGTCGCTTATCAGCGCTTTGATTACCTTTATATCTGTTCCTTTCTTCTACCTCTGGAATATAAGCTCCAAATGCAGGCATGAGGTCTCTCATCGACTCCTCTACCTGGCCCACAGAAGCCACTTGCCCCCAGGTGCCAGGACTGGAGGCAGCAGTGGCCAGAGATGGGGTCTGCTTCTGAGCCCCAGGACCAGGCATCAGCCCCCGGCCGTGGCCACGATTCAGGCCCCAGCTCCCGATCCGACATCATCCGTGCAGTGCACCCGCACGAGCTCTGGGTGGACCCTGCCCTGGCGTCTGCTTCCACGAGCCTGAGGTGCTCTTAGCTGGCTCTCCATCCCCTTCAGCCACAAGCAGGCCTCTCTCCCCAAATACTGGAGTCCTGCCCTCCCTCCGTGGTGGCCCTTCAGGCAAGCAGACCTCTCTTTCCTCCAGAGTTCCCGGCACTGAGCAGGGCCTGCTCTGGAATTTCTGAGAGGCCCAGGCCGGGGTACCCTGGAGGGACTCCTTGGCCCCTTCAGCCTAAAGCCTGTGCACCTGTGTCTGTCCCTAGCTCTCACTCCTCAGCGGCCTCTCCCTATGAGAGGCTGAGGGAACCCGCGGGTGGCGGGGCCTTCTGAGGAGGCAGCCGGCCAGCAACATCCTGCTCGGACGTCTGGCTGGGTGCTGGTGCCTCCACTGAGCTGGGTGCATGGGCGGGGAGGCTGGGTTGTTTGGAGGGAGACACTGAGCTCAGGCTGAGTCCCAAGGTGTCTCCTAGCATCCAGCACGGGGCCCGGCCGACGGGAAGCCCTCCATATAGAGCTGGGGAGTGAATGAGCGAGTGAGTGAGTGGGTGAGGTCCAAAGCCCTCATAGCCTCACAGTTCAAGGAGATGCCCTCTGAGTCCCAGCTCGTGGTGCCCCAGCCAGGATTACTTTGCTAAAGAACTGCTTTGGCACCGGGAACTGTCTTTGTGCAAAAGCACCAGGAATGGCCCCCACATCCCCAGGGGTGGATGGCCTGGCCTCTCCATCCCTCCTGATGCCCCTCTTCCCTGGAGCGGCTCCCCTCTGGCAGACGTCCACACTGCCCGGCACCAAAGAAGCCCTGGGTCCAGCCCTGCCCCGGCCGCAAAGGGCTGCTGTATGAGGAGGCCCCCATGCTCCCAAGGGCACCCCTACAGGGCACTGTGGAGAGCAAGAGCCGAGGGGGCCACGAGGTGCTCCTTGTCTCTCTGCCCTAAGAGTCACGTGCCTCTCTGCGGTGGGCCGCGCCCCTGCCCCCTCCCCCCGGGCTTGTGCGAGAGCCTACTGTCCTTGCACTGAGGTCAGGGGAGACTGCGAAGCACCGGCCTGTCCTGAGCCGGGCAGGAGCACGGGCTTAGCTGGGCGCCGGGGCCTGCGCTGGGGCTGGAATGTGGCTACGGCCTGGAGGAGGCTGGGGCTGGGACTGGAGGAGGGCAGGTGACAGGCTGTCCTATCCGGAAAGAAGCTGGAGGACCAAGAGGCTGAGCCCCAGCGAGGCCTGGAGGGCGGGTTCCCATGAGGCCATGGCTCGGGGCTGGCCCAGCAGGCACCTGAACCCTGGGCCTCTGAAGCTGGCGGCCCGATGGACTCTTGCCAGTGGGGAAGGCCCTGGCGGGGATCCAATCCCCGGACTCCAGACCATCCAGTGCAGTGTTGGCTGGGCTGGGGGCGGGGACTCGGCCAAGATCTCCCCGGGGTGGCCCGGGGAAGCCAAGGATGGGCACGCAGATGCAGGCTCCGCTCCCAGCCCACAGGACTCTCCACGGATCCCAGCACCTACCAGGTCCTGACCTCTGCCCACGAGAGCCACCACCACATTGGACTTCCTTCCTCTCCTCTCCTCTCCCGTCCTGCCTTGTTCCCTTGGTGTCTGTTCATATGCTGCCCCCTTGTTAGACTGGGAGCTCCCAGAGGGCAGGCAGCCAGGCCCACCCTGGGTGCCAAGGAAGGTTTTTAAGTAAAAGGAAGCCCAGGGACTGGGTGTGTTTGTGAATAGGGACAAAGGCAAGCCTCTGTTTCTCATTTTTGCTGAAGCCAGCCAGGTATGGACCAGAGGTCTGAGGGTACAAGGTAGGGGGGAGGAAAGTGAGTGGAAGAGCAAGGACTTGGGGGGGGGGGGTGCTCCCTGCTGGGTGGGAGGAGACAGAAGAAAGGACAGAATGAAGTGGCCCTGCCAGGAAAGGTCTCAGCCCTCCATGTAATACCCGTGGTGGTCCCTGTCCCCGGTGCCCATCTGCTCCTCCAGGATCCACGTCCTGCTCACACGCACCACCTGGGCACGCACGATCGTGCGTCCCCTCATGTAGCACACGCACTCACACGGGCACGTGCCAGTCCACAGCTTCCCCAAGGCCTGGGGGCCACCTCTAGCCACCTGTCCCCTGACCGCAAACGCCAGACCTCCCTGGGCCAAGGGGGCCCGCTCCTTCTGGCCCCAGCCCTAGCGCCTGATGTGGACGGGGGACCTCAGCGGAGGTCCCCAAAAGGTCACCCCCCAACTCTGGAGGAAAGCAGAGGAGGCTGGGCCGCAGGGGTCCCTGGCTAAGCTTGGCACAGCCACAGGTCCCGCTTCCGTGCCGAGTGGGTGGTGGCCTAGGAAACCTCCACACCCACCGGAGTCCAAAGAGCACAGGTGTGGCTGCCTTGTGGCCCCATCACCATAAGGCCCGCCTGCTCACCCAGGGCCCGCCTGGCCACAGGGCCTCTGTCTGTGGCCGCCGGCAGAGAAGACACTGCCCTCCCACCGCCAGCACCGGACCACCAGCTCAAGCAGCAGCCCCCGTGGGGGGACAAACCTCACCGGAACACAGGTAAGGCCTGGCCTTCAGGAAGATCAGGGCCCCGCCCCGCCGCAGGCGATCCCGGCGTGGTGGGAACAAGCCAGTGTCTTCCCAGGCCAAGGTCCCCAGCCCATTGCCAGATGCAGCCAGGAAGAACAAGCCCAAGAAAGGCTTGGGACTCAGATGCTGGCTAGCTGGCTCGGAAGCAGGACAGGGGGAGCCAGGGGTCCAGAAGCATCTCTGGGCTCCTTCTCCCAGGGTCTGTGATGCAGACACCCCTTCCCTGCGCCAAGCCCCAGTTCAGGGGATACATGGGGGAAACTAGGCAGCCACAGTCCTACTCCCCCAAGGGCAAGGCAGGCCAAAGCCAGCTGCCTCCCCTCTCATGTTGTCTGGGATCTTGAGCTTCTGATGGTTCCCGGGACCTGCCCACAGGGACCCACATGGACCATCCTGGCTTGGGCGGGGGAGGGGAGTAGGGCTGACCAAGGCAGAGCTCATTTTCTCTTCTTTCTCTTCCGGATCTAGAAGCAGGAACTGTGCAGCCTGCGGGGTTGGGGAGGGCGGGGTAGAGTGGGGAGGAACAGGCTTCTAGCACCCCTGTCCCCTCCAAGGGGACAGGGGTGCTCCCAAACAAGGAAAACAGAGCCAGCCGCCTCCTCCACAATCCCTCAGTTGTTTCCTAGCAACTGATTTCCCCATCCCTGAGTCATCTTATCAGACCCTCTGTTGTTTTCATAACAGTCCTAATAAACGGGTGTGGGCTGCTCTCTTACACTTTGCCCGGGATGTTTCAGCATCCCTGTACATGCAGGCATACCACAGAGGTGCATGGCACCCACAAACCTGACACCCTATTCATGATGCATACACACGTCATTCAAATGACACTTACCCTTGACCCCCATGCTCAGTTCTCTCCCACCGCACCCTGCACCTGCGCACACACTGTACTTACCTGCTTTCCTTTCCGACATGTAGACAACCCCCCGCCCCATGCTGGGAGGGCACTGGGGAGACAGCCGTGGCAAGACAAGTCTGTCCTCAGCAGGTCACAGCCCCGTGACAGAGGCATATCTCCACAATTAAAGCCCGGGGTTTGCAGCCAGACCGGGCTAGGCTCATTCTCCAGGAAATACTCTGGTGACCTCAGGCCTGTTACCCTCTCTGAGCCTCAGAGTCCCCATCTGGTAAATGGAACAATAACAGCACCCGCCGGGTGAGGTTGTTTTGAGGATTAAGTGAGTTGATGAGGGGGAAGTCCATAGAACAGTGCTCAGCACATAGAGCCAAAGAAGTACAAGCGATGGTAGTGAAAATTAAATATGGTGTTTGTAAGGGGCACGGCCCCAGGCTCGCACACTAACCAGAGCGGCTGTCTTTGTGAGAGAGAAACATGCAAGATTGGCCATGGCATCAGGAGGGCACTCTGGGCAGGGGAGGATGGTGGTCAAGGGGGGCTTCACGGAGGAGGTGATCCTTGAGCTGGATTTCAAGGGCTGGGTAGGGAGGGGCTCTGGGCAGAGGGTTCAGAGTATGGAAAGGTGAAGAGACAGGAGTCTTCACTGTCTAAGACATTCAGGGAAGTGCAGATCATTAACAAATCCTACAGAGCCCCATGATTAAGATGCCTGCACACGCGCATGCAAACAGATACACACACACACACACAACACACACCCCCCCCCCCAAGTGGGTCCGCAGCTTAAGAGGCAACATAACCTCCTCCCAATTTGCGGAACTGAAACAGGCTTGCTCGAGAAGCTTGCTTTGGCAAGGAAGGCTGCTGCACCTGACGCCTTTCCTCCAGAGGCTAGTGCAGCCCATGGACCTGGCATCTTTTACATCCAGGCCCAGGACGGGATATGTTCCCAGGTGCCTGTCCACACAGCTTTCCCGAGCCCACGGGAATGAGCCTTACTGACCAAATAATGGGAGGCCAGGAGCCTGCCTTGAGGCCTCCCCGGCCCAGCCAAAATGGGGCTCCTCGGAGGAAGGCCAGGCTGCAGGATGGTTCCGGAAAGGCCCCTGGAGCCAGAAGTTTTGGGTCTGGTCCTTGAGGCTCCAGGTCAGAGCCTGGCCCAAACCTCAGGCCTGAGTGAGGGATGAGCTGCAAGAGCACGTCTCCTGCCCAGTCCTGCCCTGGTATTTTTCTCCCCAGCCCTGATAGCTGTCTCTCTGGTTCAGTGTCAGTTCAAGGAGTCATCTAACCGTGGCAGCATGTCCCGGCCCAGCAGCAGAGCCATTTACCGTGAGCTCCCCCTCTGGTCCCCTCTCCCCTCCCCTCCCCAAAACCCCTGCCCTCACTGACCAACCCCCTCCCGTAACTGTCTCCCCCCCATCTGTTCCTCCATCTCCGTCCCCTTGCTTTGCACCCCTGCAGTGTACCGGAAGGAGTACTTGCAGAAGGTCTCCTCCGAGCCCACCTGTCTGCAGCACAGGGTGGAGGTGAGTAACCCTGGGGAACTGCTCTTTGCCCAGGATCTGGCATGGCGGCGGGAGGACGGCCCGCATGAGGACGGTGGTCCCTGCAAGGACCTGCAAGCAGAGCCCTGTCTCGGCCGGGAGAGGTCTGGGCTGGAGTCCCCAGGGCAGGCATGCGCCACTGGGGGCTGGAAAGAAGGTTCCAGCCCTGCCTGGGCAAACGGCACTGGCACTGTGAGATCTAGTTGCCTGCAGGGCTGTTGGCACCACAGGGCGAGCGCAGGCTGGAAGGGTGTTGTGGGGAAGAGCAGACACCTGATCAGGCTGAAGCATCTGGGGCAGACAGCAGATTTAGGCTCCCAGGGAGAAGAAGCAGGGAGGGACACAGGGACAGTGGTCTGGAGGCTCACAGGGCAGCAGGGATGCCGCCCCCCCAAAGCCTGCCAGGTGGGTTGGGGCCAGGAGTCCTGGGCCTCATGACAGAGGCGGGGGTTCGAACTGGCTCCATTCAGGCCTGGTGGGTGAGAGCAAGAGGAGATGTGTCCCGGATGCACATGAAGTCAGGGGCCCCAGAATATGTAGGCAGCATGAACTCCCAGAGAGGCACTGAGGCCTGGACAGAGAGCAGGGCGGGGGCGTCAGGAGCAGGAAGCAATGGCTGCCCCCCAACAAGGGCCTGGAGGGAGGGCAAGGGGTGGGGCTGTGGCTTGTGAAGGTGGCATTTGGATGGGAGAAGGGAGGGGTCTCCTTGAGGAAGGAGAATAACAGCAAAAACCTGCCAGGATCGTCAGACTAGCAGTGGGCAAGGCTCTGAGTGAGACCGAGATGACTATGGCCCTCATCGGGCAAGACTCAGAGAGGGAGCTCTTGATCTTCCTGGGAGACTGGGAAGGGATAGACTAGCAGAAGTGGGAAAAGCATTCTGGGTATGGGGAGCAGCATGAGCCAAGGCAGGGAGGCAGGACTGTTCAGTCAGTGAGGAGAAGGATCAGGCTGGGATGGTGGATTCCCAAAGGGTGCAAAGAAAGCCAGGGACAGAATCTGAGGGTCCTATATCCCACCCAGAGGAGTTCTGACTTCATTTGTTGGGTTATTAGGGCCCACATCTACCTCCAAACAGCCCCCTCTGCTGGCCTGGACTGTTAAGGGCCATGACATCCTTCTTCCAGAGTCCTAAACCCTCGCATGCAGCTCATCAGACCCTGACTCGGGGGCCTTATCCTAGCTCAACTGCTCCTGGCCTCCCATTGGCCACTGAAGGCTGCTCTATGGGGATGGCCTGAGACCTCCCCGACAAGGAGGCCAGGAACACGTCCTCCTCTGCTGTCTTTCCCCCACCCCTGCCCACTACCACCTGTGTGCCCCCTCTCCAATCCTCCTTTCCCCTCAGCACCTGATGACATGTAAGCTGGGGACTCAGAAAGTCCAGGAACCCAAGGATGCCCTGAGGAAGCTGCAGGAGATGGATGCTCAGGGCCGGGTGTGGAGCCAAGACTTGCTCCTGCAGGCCAAAGATGGCAGGCTCCAGCTGCTGGACATCGAGACAAAGGTCAGCCCCTCCTGGACTCTGCAGTGGGTCACAGCTAACATGGGTTGTGGATAGCCAGCACCAGGCATGGACTCACCCCTCCCATGCCCCAAACATAGGCCACCTGTCCCCATAGACAGTATGCACCCAGGCCTAGGGAGGGCTGGGGGACAGAGGCACCGGGGTCAGGGAAGACGACACCCCTGCCCCAAGCCACAAGGCGAGCTGGGGTGGCCCAGGTTCGGGGTTCCCAGCAGCCACCGCGGCGCTCAGTGACCTCACGGCCGAACTCTCCGTCTGGCCCAGGAGGAGCTGGACTCTTACCGCCTGGACAGCATCCAGGCCGTGGACACGGCGCTGAACACCTGCTCCTACAGCTCTGTCCTGTCCGTCACGGTGCAGGAGTCGGGCCTGCCAGCCACCAGCATTCTGCTCTTCCAGTGCCAGGAAGTGGGGGTGAGGGACCAGGGGCAGGGTTGGGGAGGGAGTGGGCATAGGGTCCAATGACCATCACTCTCCCCCCAGCACCCCCCCCCACCGACACACACACACACACAGAGCCTGCCTGATTGCTGCTTCCTCCAGGCAGAGCAACTAAAGACCTGCCTGCAGAAGGCCCTGGAAGAGGGGCAAGAGCAAAGGTAGGCAGTCTGGGTCCCAACCCACCTGCAGGACCTCAGAGCCTGGGCCTGGGTGGGCCAGGCCCTGGCCCCACTCCTGGGGGAGCCCAGGAGCCTGTGGCCAAACCAACCTGGGCCTGGAACTGGGGAGGGACCAGGCTGGGGCTAGGATGCAGATGGGCATGAGGGAGGAGATGGGACTGGGCCCAGGGAACACTGGAGACTGTCCCCGGAGACTGACATGGGACCGAGAGGGCCTAGGGGGCATGAAAGTGAGGCAGGGTGGAGTCCAGCTGGAGACCAGGGAGCAGGGCAGGTGGATCTCCTGGAGAGGGGTGGTGATATCCCTTGATCCTGGGGCAGAGCCTCCATCCCAAGAAGCCTGTCAAAGCTGTGTCCCCATCATGTGCTCAGCAGACCCCAATCTGGAGCCCGTCACCCCAGCCAAGACATATGGAGGGGGCCTCCTCTGGAAAGGTCATTCTCCAAGGAGCAGGTACCCCCACCAGAGCAGGGGCCCCCTCCAAAACAGCCCTACTGGACGACCCCAGAGCACAGTAAGTGTGCGGTATGAGGGCAGGTGGAAAGGAAGCTTTGGATCAAAGATCAAAAAAAGGCTCTGGGCCATTGTCCCCTTCCATTGTAGGCACACCACCATCCCCAAGGCCGCTGCCACACAACTTCAGTGTCCGAGAACAAAGCACCTTCACTCTGCCTCCTCCAAGGCGGCCCCCATCCCCCAAGAACCCAGAGAGGGATGAGGTAACCATAGATTGTCTTGAGCTGGCTGAGGCTCTCTGGGCCTGGTCCCAGGATGGCCAAGGCAGGCCCGGGACTGAGGAGGGACAGGGAGGCTTGATCAGACTCTGGGCTGGGCCTGAGGCTCTAGTTGGAGGTGGGGAAGGGTCAGGGGAAGGGTCGGGGGTGGGGGGTGCTTCCAGGGTGGGCCCAACTGCCCACTCAAGGGCACGGGTTGTTTGGGGTCCAGGAGATACTAAGCCATGTCCTTAGGGACATCGAGCTGTTTGCGGGAAAGCTGAAGGAGGCCCAGGCAATGAGCAGTCATAAGAAGAAGAGACTGGGGAAGAAAAAGGGCAAGGATCAGTGGGGTGAGTGCTGAGGGCTACAGGGGAGGGGAGAGAGGTGGGGACGTGGTCTTGGGATGATCTACAACCCACCACCTTCGCCCTCCCCTGTAGTGATGACACGGGCCCAGTATATTGATTGCTTCCAGAAGATCAAGTACAGCTTCAACCTCCTAGTATGTGACCCCTCACAAGTTCCACAGCCCTCCCCTCATCCCACCCCAGTAACTGCCTCCTCTCTGGTCTCGTGGACACCCCCAAGTCCTTTCCTTCTCTAGCTTCTCCCCGTGGAACCTGCCCTCCTCCTCTTGGGACTTTTGGAGAGTACCAGGCTCCCACCCAAGGCCCTGAACAATTGTAGTGTCCTGGGATCCTGGTGAAGGTGGGGAAGGGTGAAGAGTAGTGGCACATAGTGCCCTGTGTCCCCAGGGGAAGCTGGCCATCTGGCTGCAGGAGAGGAACGCCCCTGAGTTCGTGCACATCCTCTTCCAACTTGTAGACTCCGTGAGTTTGGGGACAACAGGGTGATGAAGAGGGACAGGCTGAAGTTAAGATAGAGCAGAGGCCGGGGCGGAAGTCAGGCGGCAGAGGGAGGCTGTGGGGTCTGCACTTTGCTCACCACAATACAACCTCCTCGTTGACTCCAAAACACCATCCCTGCTGTGTACAGAACCCCTCAACAGGAGAGATGGGCTGGGGTCGGTCCGAGGGTGCCAGGGGTCCAAGGGAGACAGGAAGGAGCAGCAGGCCTGAGGCAATGTGGGAAGCCAGGAATTCCGGGCCCCTTCCCTCTCCTGTTTGGCCCTGGGAGAGCCTCAGCTTTCTGACGCCTTCCGTCCCTCCCCTAGATCCTGGCCCAGTGCCCTGAGCCTGGCCTACCAGCCCAAGTGATCTCACCCCTCCTAACCCCCAAAGCCATCGAGCTGCTGCAGTCCTGCCTCAGCCCGGCTGAGAGTGACTTCTGGAAGAAGCTGGGTGTGGCCTGGACCACCAGCCGGTGAGTGAGGACAAGGCCGGACTGAACCAGGCCAAGGGGCATGGGGGCACCGGGCAGGACGCTGGAGACGGCAGGCTCTCGGTTGTCACAAACCAGAAATAACTCAAAACAGATCCAGGGGGACTCTACATGGAATTCCCAACTTTTTATTAGACTAAATACAAACAATAAAAAAAAACAAAAAAACACCAAAATGGCCGCTCACCATCACCCCCACCACTGAAGGAAAAAAGGACAATTCTTCCCAAGAAAGCAGAGTTGGCAACCTGCTATTAAAATATTTTCTCGTTTTGGTCAAGGACAAAGTGAAAACTTTGTCTCAATCCAGCCAGAACTTAAGGATTGCTGACGGAAGCGATGCCGATGTAATATCACTAAGACTTGGCAACCAATGGGCCAAGGGGTGGAGAGAGAAAGAGGTATTCCGGGTGGCCGTGAGATGGGCCACGGCACAATCAGGCCTGGCTGGGGAGGCCGAAGGGAGCGAGCGGGAGGTGGGACCCGCTGGGGGTGCGCCGAGCTGGAGCTGGGGCGTCAGTGAAACATTCCCCAGGTACACCAGCCCCCCACCGGAACTCAGGAGAGAGGTCCCAGCTGGCCCGTGGGTTTGAGGACAGTCAGCACAAAAGTGACATCTGGGGGGCGCCTGGGTGGCTCAGTCGGTTAAGCATCTGCCTTCGGCTCAGGTTGTGATCCCAGGGTCCTGGGATGGAGTCCTGCATCGGGCTCCCTGCTCAGTGGGGAGCCTGCTTCTCCCTCTCCCTCTGCCTGCCTCTCCCCCTGCTTGTGCTCGTGCTGTCTTTCTCTCTCTGTGTCAAATAAATAAATAAAATCTTTAAAAAAAAAAAAAAAAAGGTGGCATCTGGAGCCACCTAGAGGCAAGGGCTCCGGAGGGAGCCCCAAGAACTCACTTAAGCCAGCGAGGCCTGCACCATCCCGGGGGAGAGGAAGGAAGGGACACTTCCACGGGTTGGTGGCAAAAGGGGGAAAGGGTCAGGGAGGCCAAGAGAAATTCCAGAGAGTTGAAAGGAGAAACAAAAAAGCAGGGGCGTGAAAACCAGGAGAAAAGAGGGTTTTAGAAAGAGAAAGAGAGAGAGTCGACCATGAAATCAGCCCCGTTGTGCCAGTGAGTCTCCTGCCTAATGGGCAGCCCTTCCCTGTGCAGCCTCGTTAGAAGAATTTTTGCCCGATTCATCTAAAGACATGAATTACGATTCAATGTAATCTATTGATTTCATTGTGGTAGAACATACATAAGATAAGATTTACCATTTTAAAGTGTATGATTCGATAGCATTAGGTACGTTCGCACTGTTGTGCAACCGTCTCCACTGTTTCCAGAACTTTTTTCATCGTGCCAAACAGAAACTCTGTACCCATTAAACAATTAGTTAAACAGAACTCTGTACCCATTCCTCCCTCTCCCCAGTCCCTGGTAATTTCTATTCTCTTTTCTGTCCCTGTTTATTATTTCAAATATAAAATGAAGTCAAATGTGCCCTAAAATGTTTTCCAATTTCTTAAAATAACCAAAAATCAGTGAATGAATGAATGGAGAGACAACACAGAAAAGAGACTAACCAAAAAGATGTAAAAGCCCTCAAAAGAGTTGAGTTTTGGCAAATTATATTTAGGTGACTTGCTTTTAGGCAAATTGACTGGAAGTTATAAATAGCACTAAATGCTGTGGTAATCCAGAAGCATTTAGACCCTACAAGGCCATTGTATTTGGCAATCGGGAGATTATCGGGACTTTCAAAGGACAAATTTCTTTCTTTTTTTTTTTTTTTTTAGATTTTATTTATTTGAGAGAGAGCATGAGAGACAGAGAGAGAGAGAGAGAGCACACAAACAGGGGGGAAGGGCAGAGGGAGAGGGAGAAAGCAGACTCCCCCTGAGCAGGAAGCCCGATATGGGACTCTGAGGGGCTCCATCCCAGGACCCTGGGACCATGACCTGAGCCGAAGGTAGACGCTTAACCGACTGAGCCAGGTGTCCCCAAGAACAAGTTTCGAGAGAGTAATAGCAGAGGTAAAAATCAGGTTGCAAAAAATAAGGAAAGACCCAGGGTTAAGAAAATGTAGGCAGGACATATAAACACGTTCTCAGAAAAGAGAAGGTTCTAGAATGACTGTCTAAAAGGAGTATTAACAGGGTCAAGAGAAGACTTGAGCATGTTTTTAGGGTAAAGAAAGGGAACCAATTAAAAAGATTCTGAAGACAGAATGATGTGTTTGTTCCTGCTGAGCAGGTATTTATTAGCTGCCTCCAATGCCCTACCCACGGTACTCAGGGTGCGGTCACGGGGCTCCCTAGAGTAAGAAACCCAGACACGGGGGAAGCATTACTGGGAGAGAGGCAGTACTCCGGGGCCTGGTGAGAAAGGGAGGGACTTGCTCAAGGGGAGTGGGGATTCCCCGGGAGAAGATTCCTAGCAGAACAAGCCTGGATGCCACAAACAGCCCTGCCCTTCCTGCAGTGGGGGTGCAGCGGGGCCGGGGGAGGGGGGAGGCTGGGAAGCAAGTAGCAGCCCCCACCCTAGACTCAACCACAACAGCTTCTGTGATGCAAGGTGAGTCCCAGCCACGAGTGAGCTCAAAAGAAAGAGAGCGCTGCCAAGAAATGAAACACGGGTCAGAGAAGCCCTGCCTGAGACCCCGAGGGGGCTCTTCCAGCCCCGACAGTCTGTGGTTCCACCCCTTTGATCCAAAGCCCCAGTCTGGAGTTGCTGTATCTGCACTTCACGGGCAGGGGTGAGGCCGGGCCACAGATACCCTCACGGTGGGAGGTGTGCATGCTTCACCGCGTGCCCCTGTATGGGTGTCTGGGGCCTTTCATCCGTGCTCACGGGCCATGTCCTCCCTTCCCTAGAAGACCCCGAGGCTGGGCCCTGTCATCTCCTCCCTCGCCACACCCAGCAGCCCGGCACCGAGCGGACTCAGCTTTGTTCTCTCTCCCCAGGGACGACTGGACAGGCATTGAGCCCCTGCCCTACCAACCCACATTCTATGATGGTTGGCAGCTTCCAGAACCCTCCAACCAGGTAAGGGGAGCTTCGCAAAGAGCCCTGCTCAAAGCCCTGGTCTCTGGGCTACTTTCTGCCCTCTCAGTCCAAACCACGGTCACATGACACCTACGTGGTGGGTGGGGTCACGGAGGGACCCAGATCTGCATGGTGGCCAGGCAGGGGAGGGGATATGAGGCAGGTGTGTGCGAGTGGGGCTGTGGTCTGATACCCCGGCTCCCCCCCACCATGCTGGCTGACTCCCTGCTCCTGCTCCCTCTGTTTTTTCCCTACAGGCACCCTCAGGACAGCAGAACTCGACTTCCCTCCGGTACGCCCTGGGCTTAGTCGGGACTGCATGATTCTGGGGAGGCCGGGGCGGGACTGACCCAGTGGATCTGTGGATTCTACAACTCAGACCCTCTGGGCTCACATTTAGCCAGTCACGTGCCTCCCCTACCTTGGGTGAAAAAGCAGTGTTTTACCTTCCCAGACTCCAGTCCTTCTCGTCATACTACCTGTATCTCAACATACTACCTCTGATTTCCCAGAGCTCAGGTATAAAGCACTCAGAGGAGAGCTCAGACATAGAAACGTCCACTGCTAACAGAGTCTTCAGAAATCAGTGACATTTCAGACCCCTCCTGCCTGCAGGAACCCCCATCCCAATCCCCGCCTTACGTTGACCTGCCATTAAACCCTGTGGCAGCCGAACAGTCACCACCAGACTCCAGGCAGGAGATATCTGGGTCTCTGGGGCTGGGACAGGGACTCAGTCTCTGAGGCTCCATTCTCCAGCCATCCTGACTCTGTGTCTGGTCGGGGGCGGGGGGGAAGCTCTGGGTTAGGGAGCACCTCCTACTTTGCTCAAGAGGAGACACAACATGGCCCTCAGCGTGGAGACCCTAACCACGTGCCCTCCAGCCCCAGACCTGTCAAGCCAGCCCTGAAAATGCAAGTCCTATATGAGTTTGAAGCCAGGAACACACAGGAACTGACTGTGGCCCAGGGAGAGGTGCTGGAGGTGAGACATGGGCTTGAGCCTAGAAAAGAAGGTGGTGGTTGGTGGGAGCCATAGGCAGCCTGGCATTGGTGGTCTGGGTATGGGGCTGCTGGGGTGGGTGGCCTAGATAGGGAGAAGAAGGGTGGGGGAGGGCAGGAAGGAAGAAAGCCTTGGCGGGGGGTGTGGGGTATGGACAGAGGCTTGGGTGACTGAGGTAGTGACTCTTGGCAGGTCCTGGACCAGAGCAAGCGGTGGTGGCTGGTGAAGAATGAGAAGGGACAGAGCGGCTACATTCCCAGCAACATCCTAGAGCCCCTAGAGTCGGGGGCCTCTGGGAGCCAGAACCAGTCGCCTTCTTGGGTACCACCCAGCCTAGACTATCCAGAAGATCTAAGTCAGGGGTGGGAGCAGGAAGGATTCAATGACAAGTGGAGGAGATAGCCCTGGTTCAAGTTCATCTGTATCACCACAGGGTTACTATGTGCCAAATTTATCACGGGGCCAGAGCAGAGAATAAGCCTTGTCCCCACCAGATAAGTGAACCATGGAGTGAGATAAGTCTTGACGGGAACCCAGAGCAGGGGCCTGGATGATGGGGGCTGTGGGTAGAAAGGAGAAGAGGGGCGCCAGGGTGGCTCGGTAGGTTAAGCGTCTGCCTTCGGCTCAGGTCATGATCCCAGGGTCCTGGGATCGAGCCCCGCATTGTGCTCCCTGCTTAGCGGGGAGTCTTCTTCTCCCTCTCCCACTCCCCCTGCTTGTGTTCCCTCTCTCGCTGTCTCTCTGTCAAATAAATAAATAAAATCTTAAAAAAAAAAAAAGAAATGAGATGAGATGGCCTCTTACTCCCAGCTCCCCTGATTCTAGGTTCCAATGCTTCGACTTAGCTCAACGCCTGAGGAGGTCACAGCCTGGCTGCAGGCCGAGAACTTCTCCACCGTGTAAGTGCCTAGCCCCAGAGGGCGTGTCAGGAGAACCTCTTCGAAGGACTCCGATAATAGCCAAGGAAAACCAGAGACCCAGAACATGCGGGGGACAGAAGAGACCCACAGTGCCCCCCTCTGCTGAGTTAGAGAGAGCAGGAGAACGGGCGTGTCCATGCCTGTGCAAGAGCACTGAATGAGGAGCCTCTGCCTGGAGGAAGAGAGCAGGATCCCCCGAGAACTCGGGAAGAACTTCAGCTGCCAGCCATCCCTCCCCACCACAAAATTCTCTCCCAGGGCATTTCTCAGTTCAAACCCAGGAGTCCTGAGCTTGGTTTAAGCCAACATGCCTATCTGACTCCTTCACCTCCAGATACCCTATTCCCTGAATTCTCCTGTAACCCCAGCCTCCAAGCCCAAACAGCCCCCATCCGTCCGATACTCCAGAATATACCACGCCCCGAATACGCAGGCCCAAGTTCTTCCGCTCTCCTGCTGATAGATCCTGCTGTTCTCGTTCCCAGCACGGTGAAGAGCCTCAGGTTCTTCACAGGGAGCCAGGTGCTTCACATGAGACCCGGGGAGCTACAGATGCTGTGTCCACAGGAGGCCCCACGGGTCCTGGCGCGGTTAGAAGCCGTCAGAAGGATGCTGGGGGTGAGGACACCCTGGGCCCCTGACCCGCACAGGAAATGCTGGATGCTCCCCGGGGTGGGAGGGAGAATGCCAGGTGGACAAGCCCGCAGGCTTCCATTCCATTCCATTCCAGTCCAGTCCTGGGCTAGAACGGGGTGCGACAGGTACTGGGCACAGGATATTCCCCCCCAGAGGCTTGATTTCACGTGCTCAGGCATGCAAGCTCAGGCCGTGAGCCTCCAAGCCGATTGTCAACATGACCCGCCTCACCTCAATCCTTTTCTTTCCTCAGATGAGTCACTAGGCACCAACCCAGACACTTCTGAGATCAAGACCCTCCCACAACAAGCAAGATGGCAGATCTGATACTCCTTGGAGCCCTGAAAAATCCGCTGGATTTCCCCAGTTTGCAGCGAACCCCACAGCCCAGCTCGCACAGCAAAGAGGATGAGCAAGCCCAGAGGTTGAGACCAACGGTGCCCTTCTCGCTGTGTTGGGAGCCCTCCCCAGTTATCACCTATTTATTGTATCTCTTTCCTAAGCCTGGAGCACTGAATCTGTCAGGACTCCGTTCAGTCCCTCTCCTCCCCAATAAAAGCAGCTTCGAGCTTGGTCTGTGCCTCCCCGCAGCTTCCGGTGGGCCTGATGGGGGCCAAAGGCAGGGAGGCAGGAAGAGGTGGGACTCCGGGCCTGAAAACGGCAGCCACCCCCCGCCCAGCACTGGGCCAGGCTGTTGGAAGGTGAGTGGGGACTCCCACCGCAAGCCCGGAGCTGAGAGAATTTGAGCAGAAGCTCTCCTTACTCTCTTTCTAAACAAACTCCAAAATAAGGCTCTGCCCACCATCTTTCTCCTTCTCTGTACCCTTCTCCCAGTACGCGCAAGGCACCCGGGACAGCTGAGGTACAACGCTTCCTGGGAGGAAAGAGTCCTCAGGCTGACAGGGTGTGGATCACCCTGGCTGAGGAGCCAGAGAAGCACTAACAAACACGTCAGCTGCTCCAGGCTCCACTTGGCAACTTCCTCTTTTAAAACGACTGTGGTCCCCTCCTCCTGTTGGGTGAGCCAACCCTGAGCTCCCCAAACCGCCCCCCGCCCCGGCTTATCTCTTTAGTGGCGGAGCATAAGGAACATTGGACTACAAGTTGCAAGTCTACCAATCGGCTGTTTGACCTGTTGTAAAGTCACTTCACACTCTGGGTGCCTATTTTCTCAAAGGTTAAGTGAAGAGTTTGGACTGTTTGTGGCTTCTAATATTTAATATACATAGCCTTTTTAAGTCTCATAACTGTCATGGACTCTCCTCCCTACAGAACAGAGGTTATTCTTTTATTGCTTTTGGCTACAGAGAAGGCTTGATGTGTCTGTGATCAGTGGTCCTGGAGGGTTCTTAAGATGTTCCCCTAAGTCTCTCTTTTGTCTGGGCCCCAGAGTACCCTATTTTTGGACTGCCTGTGCCTGGCCTCTGAAAATCACCTCTCTTAGCTGGTCACACTGAATAGGAAAGCCAAAACTTTCCTTCACAAAAGAGAAAAAAAGGCGAGACTCTTAGAGTCTGACCGTCAAGGGCCGAAGTTAATTTCTTGGGATGGGGAGACGAGATATTAACCCATCACCCTTTGGGGTTTCATAGAGCTGAAGGAGTCCTAGACACAGGGAAAGACTTCAGGACCAGAAAAAAAACAAAAACAAAAAACCCAAGTGTTTTAGCACAGGGCTCCCCAGATTTCCCAGCAAAGACTGAGACGAGGTAAGGGGCTGCCAGGGCACCCAAAGCTCAGTGGACCTGGCACAGGTGATGCTATTAGACAGACCTAGGTTGGAATCCCAGGCCACCCCTGGAAACTGAAGCTTAGAAAGGCAACTGCACCTCTCCAGCCATTGCTTATCTTCATCAAATGGGCATAAAACCTATTTCACAAAACTGTTGCGAAGCTTGAATTGGAATAAGTTAGCCAACCTATATGAAATATTTAGATTCTTGCCTGACATATCATAGGTGTTCAAAACATATTCATCTTGTGGGGCGCCTGGGTGGCTCAGTCGGTTAAGTGTCTGCCTTTGGCCCAGGTCATGATCCCAGGGTCCTGGGATGGAGCCTGGGGCTCCCTGCTCAGGGGGGAGTCTCCTTCTCCCTCTCCTTCTGCCCCTGCCCCTGCTCGTGCTCTCTCTCTCTCCTTCTCTCTCTCAAATAAAAATCTTAAGCAAACAAAACATGTTCGTCTTTTACCTCAAGTTAATTTGTGACTGGCCTTTTGTTATCTTGGAAGAGAAATCCGGGCATCTTAAGTCATCTGTCCCTATGTGTTTGCACTTTTTTCCTTCTTCCTTTTAGTGACGTGTCCTTTTAAAAAGTCCCAACCTTGCTTCAACAAGCTACAGGGGAAATGTGATTTCCCACACCCGGGCTAGGGGGCTGGGGGCTCAGTGTCCTGAGGCCATGCTGTGGAGGCCAGGCCAGAAATCCTAGTAGCTGCCTTCCCACCACCCTCAACGATAGCAATTTCCTGGTGGTCAAGAGTCTCAGCCCCTCTGTCCACGGCAAAATGAACAAACTTTTTAGAATTGCAAAAGAAAGAAAAACAAAAGGAAGAGAGTTTTATTCGAGCCCAAGTGAGGACAGCTGCCCGGGATACACAATCTTCACAAAGAAGAGAGTGCTCCTGAGAAGGAGTGTTTACTACGGGGTTATGTATGGTTTTTTGTTACATCAAGAGTTACAAATCAAAATGATGAAGGACATTTCAGGAAAATCACAAACTTTATCTTATGTGCAAGGTCACAGGCTTTGGAAGTATGGGAACAGAACTTAGGGAGATTTTTACTCTTATCTTTAGGTTGAAATGTTTCTTTTAGGTTATTTGCTAACAGATGTACAATGTATGCTCAGGGCAGAAACAGAGCCCATGCTTTGAAGTTTGGTGAAGTCATCCTGATCCTGGTAACAATCGAGCTTCCCTGGGAGCCCGGGAGCAGGGCCCACAAACATTGAAAGTTGAAAATTTCCTTTATCATTTCCCCCTTTGGATCACTAATCTTTCCTCAGAAAGCACTGAAGATCAACCTTATTTTATGTCCCTCGGTGCCAAGGTGACTGGCTTGTCTGTCCTGGCTATATCAAGTCCCTCGTTGCTAGGTGTGAATATATATATATGTGTGTTTTACCTAGAGTTCTTTGTTGAGGAAAATTTATTGTAACATAAATGGTGGGAAGCGTAAAAGTGATATATGTTCAGGGGCGCCTGGGTGGCTCAGTTGTTTAAGCGTCTGCCTTCGGCTCGTGTCATGAATACCAGGGTCCTGGATTGGAGCCCGGCATCGGGCTCCCTGCTCAGCGGAGAGCCTGCTTCTCCCTCCCCCTCGGCCTGCCACTCCCCTGCTTGTGCTCTCTCTCTCTTTCTGTCAAATAAATAAATAAAATCTTAAAAAACAAGTGCTATATGTTCTCTATTAAGGCCAGTTGATGAGCAAACATAATACGTGTGCTTGGCTTAGATGGTCTAGTTTTGATATAACATTTATAACAAAGATAGATGGACAGTAAAAGAATTCCAATAAGTAGAATTTGAAGAAACCCATGTGCTGTTGAAACAGACTTAGAAGAAAAAAATCCAAAGAATCCTTTACATACATTTTGATAAAAGGGTAGGGAAATTTATGATTATTTATGAGGAAAGATGGAGCATGTGCATGGAGCAAACATAACATATATTCCCATGCTTCTTCAGGGCAGAGACTTAACATCAAAAGAAGGCAAAATTCAGTCCCTGACATCAGGAGGTTTTCTTAGGATAAAGAGAAGGGGCTATGGGCAAGCGCCAAGAGCTGGTATGACCTGGATGGGGTCTTAGACTTGTTGTCTCTGGTAAGGAATGCAGAGCCTTGTTTGTTCACAGGCTGGAACCATTATCAGCTGACCTTGAGTCCAGGCTTCTGCAGGGACAGCTAGTGAGTTTGTTAATGGGGTCTGAAAAGACACAATAGCTGATTGGGGGAAGCAGTTGTCTGAAAAACAAATTTTAAAACTTTTTGTTAGTTTTAACTTCATTACCCCAATTCTCCTGAGTTATGATCTTTCCTTAATCTCGAAGAACCAAAACGATGACCACTTTGGCCACTTCTTTATTTATTCAGGTGAGGTAGGTCTGGGGTAAAGAGCAGTTCTTGCAGGTCTTAGCTGTAACATACCTACGTCCTGGGCTAAGCAAAAGTTTTTAGTTTAAAGGTCCTAGGGCGCCTGGGTGGCTCAGTTGTTTGAGTGACTGCCTTTGGGCTCAGGTCATGATCCTGGAGTCCTGGGATCGAGTCCCGTATCAGGCTCCCTCCTCAGCGAGGAGTCTGCTTCTCCCTCTGACCCTCCCCCCCTCATGCTCTCTCCCAAATAAATAAATAAAATCTTTAAAAAAAATATTTAAAGCTCCTAGGAGCAAGGGATATAGAAGCAACATGGAGTGAGACATGCTAAGTTTTTTTCCTGTTGTGATTTCCCATTGTCAGTCCTTCATTCCATTTCTATGGAACATGGGTGGAGGTCCATCATCTGTCACTGCTTCAAACTGAATTAGGGTGCAATAGGGGCTTTGCAATGGAAGGAACCAAAATGGTGTAGGACGCAATTCTTGGTCCCTTGTGCTAATAGAAAGGAACTATCAGAGATAGTTCCTTACCTGAGAACTTGGATATTTTCCTACATAGTTTGGTACTATATGACATCATTAATTTTATCCCCAAGTATATTTTAAGGAAAAGTAACAGTACAGTTAAACCCATCGTTCCTTCTAAAATTGATATCAATGGGTATCCAAGAGAATAGATCAGTAAACCAGTCCCAGCCACCTTGGAAAGGCAGGTGTGGTGGTCAAGGGCTTCTTGCAACCAAGTGGCTTGCTGTCTGCTTTTATCTATATGGATTCTATTTCCCAGAAGGAGTTCATATAGGGGCAGCAAGTGGTGTTAGCCATCATACAGACTCTGTCCTGGTTAGCAAGCAGTCAAGTAATCGGGAGGAGGCATTTCTATGCGAACAAAAGTAAAACACAAGTTAAAGATTGGAGCAAATGACAAACCCAGGGTCTGAGTCTCGAATGCTGCCAGTGAAATTTTCAGATTTCAGGCTTGAAACATCCTCAGATGGAGTGGAAATCAGATGCGGTTTTCCGGTTTGTAATTCAAATGTCTCCTGTGATCTTTTTGAATGACCCATAGAGCAAAAGGCATAAAGATTGTCTATACGTGAGTTTTGTGGCAATTTCTCTGAAGCTGACCTCAGGTTGTCCAACATTAGTTTTTAGGGTTTTAGGAAAAAAGGGCAGTTTTAATTAAGAGAATGGAAGAAGACTGGAAACCTTAGCTTGGAGAGCCAGAGCAAGATATGTGAGGAAGCCAGAAGAATTCAGGATCTAGTCTAGTTTATAATAAATCTAAAATGTATTTTAGATATAAATAAAAGATAAATAACTAAAGATATCTAATAACTTTTATTAGATAAATAAAAACTAAAATCTAATATCTACAAAGATGTGTTGTTGAAACATATTTTCTCTCTATAATCACCCTCATTTTTAAAAAAGATTTTATTTATTTGAGAGAGAGAGAGCATGAGGGGGAACGGTATGCAGAGGGAGAAGCAGACTCCTCGCTAAGCCTGATGCGGGGCTTGATCCCAGGACCCTGGGATCATAACCTGAGCTGAAGGTAGATGCTTAACCAACTGAGCCACCCAGGCGCCCCCAAATCACCTTCATTTTTAAAGATAGCCAATTCAAGACTAATTTGTTTGTAAAACAAGTCCAGTTTTAACAAACTTGGCCTGGTTATTTACTCAGCAAGAGCAATGACTGACCATACAGGGTTTTTCAAACTTGTGTTGCTGGAACTTTTTTTTTTTTTTTAAGTAGGCTCCATACCCAATGTGGGGCTTATACTCATAACCTCAGGATTGAAAGTTGCTTGCTTTACTGACTGAGCCAATCAGACAACTCTGGAACTTTTCATAATGAATCTCCAGATTGAACTTTTAGTAGCCTCTTGAAGCCAGAAGCCAAGCCAAATACTTGCCATCAGACTTGCCTGTGATACCTGTAGATTTGGGCGAATTCCTCTTCTCAATGTCCCCAAAACATTCTGAGGTTCTTGCACCTGCCAGGAAGCAACATTCTTTACTTACCTGGTAAGGCTGTTGAGAACTCCATAAGCAAAGGTATCAGGCCAACATTTCCAAAGGGCTTTATTGGCTTTATAGGGTCAACCTTAATTCCTTAAAACTGTCTGGTCATATCTGAGTCTATGCATTTCTCTCTCAAATATGACATTCCAGTCAAAGCCTTGAAAATATAACCAGTGTTTCCAATGGTGTTCTCTTATAAGGAGAACAGATTTTTATTGAACTTATGTAAATAATTGTAATTGCCATGAAAGAAATAACACTCACTGAGGGTTTCTGAATTTCAGAGGGTTCAGGCAGGGAGAAAAGTTAAATGTCTCAATTTGTTCACAAAGGAATATTTTTATCCTATTTCTGTAGATAATGGATATCTTAAGAGAAAATTTCCTTAATCTGAAAGAGCAAACATTAGAGAACCAACAAAGTTTTAAGTAAGAGTCATAAAAAACTATAATCATCTTTCTCAATCCATTTAGCCCCATGTTATTAATTCTTGTTTGAATGCAGCTTTTTCTGTTAGTTCTGGAAATTTTTAGTTAGCTTAGTTTTATGATCTTAAAGATATCAAATAACTGGGGCACCTGGTGGCTCAGTCATTGGGCAGATGCCTTTGGCTCAGGTCATGATCCCGGGGTCCTGGTATCGAGACCCGCATCGGGCTCCCTGCTCAGCGGGAAGCTTGCTTCTCCCTCTCCCACTCCCCCTGCTTCTATTCCCTCTCTTGCTGTGTCTCTCTGTGTCAAATAAATTTTAAAAAACGATATCAAATAACTGTATTTGTCAAAAGTTCCTTTTATGAGACTCCTTGAAGATGAAACACATTTTGCAAGAGCAAATAACTAGAACAATAACTAGAAATGACAAAGAACTAAAAAATGGACATGGCTAAAAATCTGATATGAGAGCTCATTATAATATAAGTGGCAAGGAAATCCAGTTATTTCTGACATATAACATTTCAAAAATCAGCATATCAAGCGATGACCTAATACCAGGACATACGAAAACTTCAGGAATTTCATGTATCTTCTAGAACAGTTATAGCATTTATCCATAAAATACAACCTAAGGGTTATCATTATTTGTTTGACAGTGTTTGCCAAGTAAATTAACATACCAAATTAACAAGCCTGATTAGTCAAAAAGACTTCATTTAGGATTTGAATTTCTGGAAAGTTTATTTAAAAAAACCTCAGAATGTTTTACAGCATGTGTCTACATAGGATCATAGATTATTATAAAACTTAATATTTAATTACTGCTTAACCAGGTGGCCATAAGAGATTTTATGGAAGGTTGTATAGTTGTTAGCAAAATTAGCTCCTTTAATATTTTTTAAGATTTTTATTTATTTGAGAGAGAGCGAGAGAGCATGAAGTGGGGGGCACAGGGAGGGGCAGAGGGAGAGGGAGCGGCAGGCTCCCTGCTGAGTGCAGAGCCCAATGAGGGGCTCAATCCCAGGACCCTGAGATTATGACCTGAGCCAAAGTCAGATGCTTAACCAACCAAGCCACCCAGTTCCTTTAATATTGAGAAGATTTATTTTTTTTTAAGTAATCAAAGACCTGATAAAAACAAATATGGAAACCCTTGTTTTTCTGGGCAAATAGGGAAGAAAAAACTTGTTTATAATTACTTATCAAGAGCAGACCAATAATCCAAATAACTCGTCTTTTTTTTTTTAACAGAGAGAAAAGCCAAATTTTAATTTTAGATCAGTGTGCTTTTAAAACTCCTTTATTCCAATCTCAGTCAGTCCTGACCACACACAAAATTTTTTTCAAGGATTCACCTTCACAAACCTTCTACAACTTTCTTTTTTACTTAGATTTTGTCCTAAATTTTCCCTCTCTACATAACCAGCCTCATTTCAGGACAAAATATTTTCTTTTCCATCAGCAAAAATATTTTTTCATTCCTTGTATCATTCTTACATATCTATTTTTTTACGTACAGAGTTGCTTTGTTAAATCATTTTCCAGCAGTCTCAATCATATTTATCAGAATTTTAATTCTGAGAAACCTTAGTCTCCAGTGAAAACTAGTAACAAATTGTGAGTTATGACATCAGAATCTTCAGATTGGCAAATTTACGAATATATTTTATAACTTCTAGAAACATCTTTTCTTTTCATAGTACAATCTTTCAATAAGGGACAAAGCATGTTTACCAACTCACTCAATTATCTTTAGTTTATCTGCAATAAGAAGCCAAAAGCAGACAAACTTATGTTTAGTAATTAGTGTTTTAATATCTCATCTTACCTGGAAAAGACTTAGATAGCCAATGAATTTAACCTAACTCATCATTTAACTTAGCACAACTTCAAAGTTTTAGGTGACCAGTGATTTTTTGGAAGCTATTTAAAAATTTATCCATAAACCCTTTTATTTATTTCACTTACTCATTCTTAACAATTACCCATGAAAACTTCATGAGACAAAGTCAACCATTATTTTAAGTCCCCTCCTGCTGACATATTGCAACAGAGATAACATAAACTTAATAGATTCAGGTAGAACAAAACTTGGTTCTCTGTATTATATTTGATATGGATAACTCTAAAGACATGTTTATTTTAATTAAACCAACAACCTTGTTTTAGCTTTAATACTTCATTTTGTTGCATCTGTATCCACTGAAAAGTCAATCAATTTCTTTCCCAATGGTCAATTTTATTTGGGGCTCCCGTGGGGAAATCTGAAGTGAGCGGTTTGAGTCCAGGGGAGCCCTTGGACTCCTTCATGTTGATTTGGGAGGTGCTTCAGTTTGAACCTCATAAGGAGGTAGCCCAGTAGCTCGGGGTGCCTTTTGCTCTTTGCTGGTGAGGGTAGGAGGAGCCGGAGTTCATGGTGCTGGAGGCATGGAAGATGGCATTGGTGCTGGCCATGCGAGCAGCCAGGTGGGGGAGCGGAACAGGAAGAGGCAGAGACAGAGGGAGCAGGGGTGCTGCTGGTAAGGCCAGAGGCAGATTTAAAGTTTTCGGATAACATTAAGAAAAAAAATAATCCCCTCCTGTCTGGTTGCATTTCAGCCTTCTAGAAGAGGCGGAGGAGTAAGCAGTGGGTTGGATACTGATTTTGGTGCTTGTGCTTGGAGTACAAGGGGTGGATTTAGAATTTGTAGCATCTGCCTGTCTTCCTCCTCCTCATTGTTCTGACTATTGGGAAAGGGGTCAGGTGTCTTACATTTTGTTCATCTTTATCTCTCTGGATCATCAGTTAAGTCCCTTCCTGTGATGTGTCTTTATTATGGAATAACATAAAAGTCTGAATTTGGAGAATTTTATCCCAGATCATGTGAACTGGAAAAACATTTGAGTGAGCTTTTATCTTTCGAGTTTTAGAATGCCCAATTTTTACAAGTGCTTGCCTTTAAGCCAATTAAACGGAGCTCTTCCACAAATTAATTTTAGCAATACCATCCGGAGGTAGAGCAAACACCTTATGTTTCTAACGCACATGGACACCTGTACGCAAACAGGATGCAAACGCGTTTAGTCTATGTTTCATTAATATTTGTGGAGAGGACATTAAAGACCCAAATTCAAATATCCCCCCCCTTTTTTTTTTAAGATTTTATTTATTTATTTGAGAGAGAGAGAGAATGAGAGAGAAAGAACACATGAGAGGGGATAGGGTCAGAGGGCGAAGCAGACTCCCTGCCGAGCAGGGAGCCCAATGCGGGACTCGATCCAGGGACTCCAGGATCATGACCTGAGCCGAAGGCAGTCGCTTAACCAACTGAGCCACCCAGGCGCCCCCAAATATCCCCCTTTTATTACAACCAATCGGATTATAATATGGCATTATAATTTATGGATCCATTAATTAGTTATTTCCCATTTCCTATTAGAACACCGCTGGTTGTGTACAAAGATACCAAAACTGTAGCAACAGACAAACCAAATGAAGCCAAAGCACCTCTGTGATCATTGGCTCCTCCCCTAAAGCCAGGGCCTTCACTGACTGAATCAAATGGCTTCCTAGGGTCTGGTGACTTAGTCTTGTAGCTGGCTTTCTCTAACTGTGTGCACAAGAAACTAATTCAGACATGTCAGTAGAACGCTATTTGGGCCATATGAGACTCAGGTTATCCTTAAATATTCCCATTTAAGTAAGTGCTTGCAAGTATAGGCTCATATGTACCATACATGCAGCCCCCCAGAGCTTCTGTGGGTGGCTATTGGTTTTCTGGTGGTCCTTCCATCCTTTGAGGCACGGTTCCCCATTTCTTCTAGTTTTAGTTTTATTTTTAGAATAAGCCTTGAATACAATCTAAGGATATGAAGTGTGGTGGATCGAAAGGGTGCTGTTCATGAGTGTCACTTTCCAAACAGCTGTGAGACACTCTTAGGTGTCTCAGTTTTTCCCAGCAAGGTCTGAGACCACCAAGGGGACTCAGAGCACTGGATGATTAATCCTTAAGTGTGTGTCCCCAGAGGAGCCATTACCTTATCAGATGGAAATTCCTACGGGACCGTGCACGGGACTGTGACAGGTCTTGAGGAATATCCTCAGACACTTCTGCTAGACTCTCAGTCACCTGAAAGCACTGTCTGGCTGGAAGGAGCAAGTGTCCCCTCTCTCCAGAACTGAATGATTTAGTCTCTCCTATTTCTAGCCAGAAAATCTATTCAAGCTTTACATTAATAACATCAGTATAATGCCAAAGTGAAACAACCAACCCATCAACTCCCGCTTCTAGGTTATTCCCACCTAGAGATCATTATCAACCAGTAACCTTTCACAGTTCGAAAATAAGTCAGGAGCTTCAACTCAGACTGAGGAGGTCTGGATATCAGGGGAACTCACCAAATATAGCTGTGAAATACTGAGAAGTCAGAGGGGCACAGGGGGCCGGGGCTGGTACCAAGCACCGAGTTCCCGCCGACCCCCAGGTGTTCTCAGGTGAGTTGCTACGATATCCTGTCTACTATGCCAAGAACTGCCAACACATAATGAACAAACTTCTAGAACTAAAAAAAGAAAAAGAAAAAGAAGAGAGTTTTATTCGAGCCCAAGTGAGGACAGCTGCCCGGGATACACAATCTTCACAAAGAAGAGAGTGCTCCTGAGAAGGAATGGTTACTACAGGGTTATGTATGGTTTTTTGTTACATCGAGTTACAAATCAAAGTGATAAAGGACATTTCAGGAAAATCACAAACTTTATCTTATGTGCAAGGTCGCAGGCTTCGGAAGTATGGGAACAGAACTTAGGGAGATTTTTACTCTTATTTTTGGTTGAAATGTTTCTTTTAGGTTATTTGCTAACAGATGTACAATGTGTGCTCGGGGCAGAAACAGAGCCCATGCTTTGAAGTTTGGTGAAGTCATCCTGATCCTGGTAACAATCGAGCTTCCCTGGGAGTCCAGGAGCAGGGCCCACAAAGATTGAAAGTTGAAAATTTCCTTTATCACCTCTTGGCGCTTGCCCACTACCCCCCACCCCGCCCCCAACACTCTCCCCCTCCCGCGGGAGAAAAATTTAGGACATGAATCTCACCGTCCAGGGATTCACCAGGGCCCTCACGGCCTGGGTTGTTGGTGCTCCTCCTGCCCTGACTGGCACTATTAACCACCCGATCGCAGCTCCACCACCGGGCAGCGCAAAGCCTCAAACCCAGCGGCCTCCACCGCTGCCCAGCCTCCAACCCGGGAGGCTGCAGAGGTTGCCCAGAGCCAGTCTTGCGGACTCGCGGACGGAGGGGCGGAGATGGGTGGGGGCGGAGTCAGAGCGCACGCGTTGGCCCCGCCCACTGAAGTCGGGTATAAAGTCCCGCCCGTTCGCGCTCTACTCCTAGTCCTGGAAGGCACGGAAAGAACATCAGCATGTCGTTGTCCAAGTCGACCATGGTTCTAGGTTACTGGGATATTCGCGGGGTGAGTGCCGTCTCGACGGCCGAGTGCCCCGCCCCAGCCGAGCTCCCCGACCGCGGAGACCGACCCCGCCTGGCGTCTGGGGTCACCGGGCCCCGGAGAAGGATGAGGGCAGCAAACCGCCGGGGCCGATCTCGGTGGGGGTGGGGGGCCGCTTAACGACCGCCTGGGCGGGATGCACGGTTTGTGCAGCCCCCGGCAGGGGGACGTTGGCGGGCGGGGGTTGGAGGCCGGTGGGCGCAGCGCGGGCGCTGACGGCGGGTTTTTCTCCCCCAGCTGGCGCACGCCATCCGCATGCTCCTGGAGTTCACCGATACATCCTATGAGGAGAAACAGTACACGTGCGGGGAAGGTAATGCGTCCCGTATCCGTGCATCCGGTGTCCAGCGCTATAAGCCCCCTGGCCCTCCAACTGTCCCTGTCGTCTTGTGCCCAGAGAGGGGTATCACGCCTAAGTCGGGTGGGACATCTGCCCCAATCATCCGGGACCCCCCCTGCTGTGTCCCGTGTGGAGAGAGATGGATGCGTCCTTTATCGAGCTGGGGATCCTCCCTCTGCCGCCGTCCAACCGTGTCTGAAAGGTTTACTTACTAAATAGGCCCGGAGAGTAAATGGTTAACTTTGGGGGCCTCGGAATGTGAGGTATTAGGATCAGGTTATCTCTTTAGATCTTTCCACGCTCCTCAGGCAGGATGTTAAGGAGGTTGGGTCCCACTTCATTCTCTTACAGCTCCCGACTATGATAGAAGCCAATGGCTGGATGTGAAATTCAAGCTCGACCTGGACTTTCCTAACGTATGTGGCTTTAGGAGAAGAGGGGGCAGAAGGGAAGGCCGTCAAATATTTCCTTGCTTCTTTCCTCTCTGGTCTAGGGGGACCTAGAATGTGGGCTCTTAACGTGGATAAAATAAATAGAATTCAAGGGTGCCTCAACTTGAGAAAAAAAAGTTTATTTTCATTTCCACTAAGCACGAACGAAAAGTTAACAATTCCTTCTATTGTGAATATAGGTAATAAGTGACATTGGTTATTAGCCATGGCTGTGACCTTGTCACTAGTAGAATTGGGTATTTTCATATTATATTACATGTGTGGCAGTACATAAATATTAGTTACATGCATCATACTTTGAAATTATGATAGTTGTTACCCTTGCTTGTTATTTAATGCATTAATAGGCACATATTACTCTATGATAATTTTGTTTCTTGAATGTTTTATAAATTGTGAAAATATATGTAATTGCTTTATGCATTTAAAAATCTTATTCTGACGAAGAGTCCGTAGCATGCACATACACATACACACAGGGAGAGATAAAGAACCCTGGTCTAGAACCAGGTGGGGACCCAACTGCTACTTTCTACTTATTTTCTTCTTCCTCCTAACACAGCCTCTTTTCTCTACTGTTCACTTCCCTGCGAGTCTCAAATGCCCCAGGAGAAAGAGGCAGGGAGGCAAGAGAGAGTTGGTTGTTCATCTGACATGTCCTTTTCTTTCCAGCTGCCCTACCTCATGGATGGTAAGAACAAGATCACCCAGAGCAATGCTATCTTGCGCTACATCGCTCGCAAGCACAATATGTGTGAGTGGGGTAGGGCCAGTGAGGGACACCAGGCTGACGGTTCTCCGGGAGGTGGGTAATTCTAAGGGTGATTTCTCGTCTTTTGGCCTATAGGTGGTGAGACTGAAGAAGAAAAGATTCGAGTGGACATCATGGAGAACCAAATAATGGATTTCCGCCTGCAGCTGATACGACTGTGCTATAGCCCTGACCTTGTGAGTCTCCTTAGCAGGCAGGCATCAAGGAAAAGGAGCACTTAGAAACCCAGGGGTTCATTCGGCTCCATTCTGTCACTTCTGCTTTCCCACTAACCCAGTCTCTCAGAAATTGGGGGGGGGGGTCCATTTGTCCTATAACTCTGGTGTTGGCCCCTCCTACTTTCTGTCCTGCCACCCCTACTGAAGGCAGTAAGAAGGAGGCACACGGAGAAGGGGGCCGCTAAGTGTCCCTCCCTGACCCATGCCCTGAAGATGGCGACAGCTATTCTCTCACTCTCGCTCTCTTTTTCCCTCTCTCCCAGGACAAACTGAAGCCTCAGTACTTGGAACAGCTACCTGGACAACTGAAACAGTTCTCCTTGTTCCTGGGGAAATTCTCATGGTTTGCAGGGGAAAAGGTAGGAAGAAAGGAAAGAGGGAAGATGCCTTTCTATCTCCCAGTATTACTGAACTCTGCAGACCTGACCATCTTGTTCCCCTAGCTCACCTTTGTGGATTTCCTCACCTATGATGTCTTAGATCAGAACCGTATGTTTGAACCCAAGTGCCTGGATGAATTTCCAAATCTGAAGGCTTTCATGTGCCGCTTTGAGGTGATGCTCCCTGCCCCTTTCCCTTACAGAAACACAGGCTCCCCTGGTCTCCAGGGGACCCCATTGTGGTAGATTCTTTCTCAACACTAGCATTTGTGTAAACGGATCCATGGTTGGACACTTCTAAACCTTCAAGTCTTGGGAAGGTTCTGGCTTCTACACCCTAAAGGCACTGTCTACATGAAATGGTGGCCGGGGGAGGGAGGGCTGGTGTCGAGACAGCAGTGTGTGAATGTCCCTGGCTTGGGATGGGTCTGTTGGACTGGGTTAGAGTCTTTATCAGGTGTGGTGTGCTCTCCCTTCAGGCTTTGGAGAAGATAGCTACCTACATGCAGTCTGACCGCTTCCTGAAGATGCCCGTCAACAACAAGATGGCCCAGTGGGGCAACAAGAGAATATGCTGAGCAGGAGGTGGACTTGGACTGCTTGTTTTATCCATCCTGTCCCTAGGGGGCATGTATTCTCTCTTCTCTGCTCTTTTCAATAAATAGCATTTAGGCTACTGGTGTCTAGCTGGATTTCTCTTGGGCGTAAAGGCCAGAGGAGAGTAAGGATACATGGAAAATTTCCAAGACGTGAATCCAATCCCTGCAACACTGACAATCCCCTTACACCCCCAGCTGTGTTCAAAGCTAGAGGTGCTTGCCCAAGCCCTGAGAGCAAGCACTAGAAACAAAGGTGAGATCGGACAGTTGTAGTGAACAGGTCTGTTAAATGGGACTGGAGCCCTTTAAAGATGTGGTGTAGATACCAAGCGAAACTGTATGGGACTGGATTTTGCGGAACTGGAGTTCAGAAACAGACCCTTATACGTGGGAATGTAGCATGATGAAGATGGAATCTCAAACTGGTGAGCTAACCAATAAATAAGATTGGGGCAGTTACTTACCAATTAAAAATAATAGTGGGGCGCCTGGGTGGTTCACTCGGTTAAGCGTCCCTACTCTTGGTTTTGACTCAGGTCATGATCTCAGGGTCGTGGAATTGAGCCTTACGTTGGGGCACGCTCGCTCATGTTCTCTCGCTCGCTAAAATAAATAAATAATAAAATCTTTAATAATAATATAATAATAGAGCCCTAGCTCACACCATTCACTAAAACTAACTCATCTTCAATTCAGGCCCAACATTAAACAGAGCTGTAGAAGTTTTCATGAAAATGTAAGAATATTTGTGATCTTAGGGTAGGTTTCTCTAAATAGGACATAAAAACAAAAAGCCGTAAAAGGAAAGATCTGCAAATTGAACAGCATCAGATTTAAGAATTTTCTATGACAAGGCACAAATAAGCAAAATTAAATGACAAGATCACAAATGAGACAAAAACAAAAGGACAAAACAAAGACAAAAACAAAGTACCAGTATAAAGACTATATAAAGAACTCCTATAAATCATTAAGACTCTTTTTTAAAATGGACAGAAATCTATGAACAAATGATTTACGGAAATAGAAATAGCGATAGCCAAAAAAAAAAAAAAAAGTTAAACAGATGTTTATAATCCAAGAACTGGAGATTATAACAGTGAGAGACCATTTTCCATCTATCAAATGAACAAAACCTAAGAAGTTTGTGAAGCACTGGCATTTCCTGCCAGTGAGCTTGTAAATCGGTATAGTTACATTGGACGACAGTTTGCCAATATCTTCTAAAAATCAAATCATGTCCTGTAACCCAACAATTTCCATCGTGATAAAAAACTCACCCACGTACCTAAGCTATATACTAAGATTGTGGTATTGTTTGTGAGAACAGGTGAAAATCCTGTTCATGCCCATCACTACTGTGGAATACCATAAGGCAACTGAAGAATGAGATTGAACTGTGTGAACTAATGTGGAAAGACCCCAAGACACATTGCTGAATTTTTAAAATTAGATTGCAGATAAGCATGTACCTGTAACATTTTATAGAAGGAAACCATGAGGTAAGCATGTTTGTGAATGCATAGAAAAAGGTCTGGAAGGGGGCACCTGGGTGATGCTGTCGGTTAAGCATCCAACTCTTGGTTTCAGCTCAAGTTGTGATCTCGGGGTCATGAGATCAAGCTCCGCATTGGGCCCCACCCTCAGCATGGAGTCTGCTTGAGATTCTCTCTCCCTCTGCCCCTCCCACTCATGCTCTCTCTCTCTAAAATAAATAAATCAGAAAGAAAGAGAGAGAGGAAGAAAGAAAGAGAAAGAAAGAAGAAAGAAAGAAAGAAAGAAAGAAAGAAAGAAAGAAAGAAAGAAGAAAAAGAAAAGAAAGAAAGAAAAAGAAAGAAAGAAGAAAGAAAGAAAGAAAAAGAAAAAGAAAGAAAGAAAAGAAAAAGAAAAAGAAAAAGAAAGGTAGGAAGAAAAGGAAGGAAGGAAGAAAAGGAAAAGATCCGGAAGGACACACTGAACAATGCTTACTTCAGGCAAATGGGAGAGAGCCCCAGGCTCCAGGATGGAAGTTAAAGGGGATCTTAGAGATAGGGCTAAGGATTTCTCTTTTTTTTCTTTGTAGAACCATTATGCACTGAGGACCATCTGTACTGAAATGTACATTTTAAAAGGGTGCATTTCATGTTTTGCTTGTTTTACTGTGTTATACATATATTTTTTTATTGATGTACAATTAACATACAATGTTCTGTTAGTTTCAGGTGGACAACATAGTGATTCAGCAACTCCGCACACTACTCAGTGCTCACCACGATAAGTGTAGTCACTGTCTGTCACCATACAATGTATGACTATATTCCCTATGCTGTACTTTTAATCTCCATGCTTTATTTATTTTATAATGGGAAGTTTGTACATCTTAACTGCATTTATCTATTTCACCCATCCCCCCACCCACCTTGCCTCTGGCAACCACCAGTTTGTTCTCCGTATTTAAGTCTGTTTAGGTGTTGTTTGTTTCATTTCTTCGTTTGTTTTGGCTCTTAGGTTCCACATGTCTGTAAAATCTTTCTCCGACTTATTTCACTTAGCATAATACCCTCTAGGCCCACCCATATTGTCACAAATGGCAAGATCTCATTCTTTTATATGGGTAATACTCCACTGTATATACACACCACATCTTCCTTATCCATTCATCTATTGATGGACCCTTGGGTTGCTTCCACATTTTATTGTAAATAATGCTGCTAGAAACATAGGGGTGCATGTATCTTTTTGAATTATTGTTTTTGTTTTCTTCTGGTAAATACCCAATAGTGGAATTATTGGACCATATGACAGTTCTATTTTTAACTTTTTGAGGAAACTCCATACTGTTTCCCACAGCGGCTGCACCAGTCTGCATTCCCACCAAGGGTGCACAAAGATCCCCTTTTCTCCTCATCCTCGACAACACTTGTTATCTCTTGTCTTCTTGAGTCCAGCCATTCTGACAGGTGTGAGGCATTTCCCTGATGATGAGTGATGTCGAGCACCTTTTCGTGTGTCTGTTGGCCATCTGGATGTCTATTTTCTCTTTTAACGAGGGGAGTATATTCATATATTACTGTGTAAGAGAAACTAAGGGGAGGCGAACTCCTCTGGAGACTTATTTGGCACCACGCTCCATTTGCAAAGTCTTTGAGTAGTTCCCAGCCTTAGACAGTGATCTGAAGGCCAGATTGCTGTCCCCGGTGGACCAGGAGGCAAAGATCTCTCTCTCGGGAGGGAAAGACAGAGGGCCTGAATGGCCAGGTGATGTCAGGAGGGCGGCCTCAGGAGGTATTAGACACAAGGTATTAAGCAGGTCGTTCAACTGCCACCTGTTGGCACCCCTGGGGGCAGTAGTCAGGTATCTAGGGCCATATATTGGGTATGGGGAGCCATTGGCCAGGAGAGGTACAAAACTGGAGTTTCTCTGCGACCCATGAACTAGTGACATGAATTTCCATAGTGTGAGTGGGTGAAATGGGCCCTAAGGGAAGGGAAGGCTTTGTGGATTTAGGGAAGGCCAGAGGAGTTGAGAATACCTCTGTCACTAGATAGAGGATGTGACCAGAAGTCAGAAAGGGAATGAATGATTTATTGCTATGTAACAATATTACCACCAATTGAGCGCTTAAAACCACACACACTATTTCATGATTTCTGTGGGTTAGGAGTCGGGGCAAATCTACAGGGTCCTCTGCTTCAGGGGCTCATCTGAAAGCCACATTCTGTGCATCAGCCAGGGCTGTTACCTCATCTCAAGGCTCAACTGGAGAAGGATCTGCTTCTGAGACACGAGATTGCTGATAGAATTTAGTTCCTTATGAGGGCTTTAGGTTGTTGCTGGCTGTCAGCTGGGGACCACCCTCGGTTCCTTGGAAAGGGGGCTTCTTGCTTCATCAACACCGGTAAAGGGGCAAGTCTCCTTTGAAGACGGATACTACAGCCCTATGTAATGTAATCATGGAAACAATATCCCATCACCTTTGGGGTCCTCTATTAGAAGCAAATCACCAGTCCCACCCACACTCAAGAGGAGAGGATTTCTCACAAGGGCGCGAGTACCAGAGGGTGGGATTATGGGGGATCGTCTGTTCACCACAGGGAAGAAGGCAAGAAAACAGGAAATTGGCCTCACAGTCGAAGACTCCCGGGAAAGACGGGTGTCTGAAGACAGTGACAAGGCAGTGAGAAGGGAGAGGTTTAAAAAGCATAAATCTGCTGGGGAAGTGGATTTCACGTGAATTCCAGGTCGATAATGGACAAATCACATGTTCCAACTTTTTCTAGTTATTATGTTTGTCAGTGAAAATCCAATGAACAGTTATACAAAACCAGTGACCTTACTGGCCCAGGAAGCTCGGCAGGCCACTGAGAGGAACAAATCCATTCTACAGGAGCTGTGGTTCCCTCAGGCCCCAGCCCACCCCGACACTGACTCTCACCCAGGCCAGGAAGAGACTGCTGTCACAATGGGGGCCTCCAAGCAAGGAAGGGAAGCGCATGCCTTCTCATCCCAGAGACACAGACACCACGCAAACCTTGAGAAATTAGTCTACCAGCGATGGGGTTGGGCAAGGCACATCCATAAGAGCTTTCAAGCAAAAACCAAACTTGTGATTGGTGCTTTAAATGTGGAAGAGCAGTTCTCCAAAAAGTATTAGGGAAATTCATTTGTATTCATTGTTGAAGACTGAGCAACTGGATTAAGGCACTCCCAGTTCAGAAAGAAATAGCTTATGCGATTCAAGAAAAATGAGTTGTAGAGTTATTTCACTGATTGGATGAGTGGCCCAGGGGACTGATGTGTATGGATGGATCAGCCAGCTCGAGGGCCTGTGAGAATATCTGCACTTTGCACAGAAGTTGCACCTTCCTCATCCTTCATCTGCAGGACTAGGTGGATTGATGAGCCACACCAACAAAAGGGATTTAGGGAGCTCAGATGGATGGCAGGGCAGGGAGAAGGAATGGACTATTAGCCAGTGATTTCTCTGATGTGCAAAGTGCTCATGTCGCTCCCCTGCTTTAGTTATCCTTCATAATCTGACCTCTGTTTCCTTCCCAGCTACTTCTCTGGGCTTGTGCTTGTCCCTGCCCTGGAGCACTGGGTGCCAGCCTTGCTGAATTCCCTAGGGAGAAGCAAGCCTCTGGAGTCTGGAGGCTTCCAGCGTAGAGATGCTGGCTCTGCCCCAGTAAACTCCAGCCTCTTGTGCCTCCTTCAGTGCCTTCTCCCATAAATGAACCCTCCCTCACTGGGTTGTTAGGAGAATGAAGCCGATAGTTCTAGAGCACTCAGAACAGACCAGTGTTAAATACATTTATAAATATGAATTATCCAAAAGGACCACGTTCTCTTTTATCTCCATGCTTTTGTACTTGCTCTTCCCTCCGCCTGGAATGCTTTTGCTTTAGCCCCGCCTGCCTAATGCCCCTTCGTCTCCTACGGTGAGCTTAGAAGTCACTGCCTCTAGAAGCCACAACTGGTAACCCTCATGGAAATGGTTAGCGATGGTCGCCAAGGATTTGTGACCGTTTTCCTTTGGGAAAGCTTCGCTATCCTCTTGCACTTAAGTGTAGCCCTGTGACTTGCTTTGGTCAATTAAATACGAGGAGAGATTACACACATTTTCCAGGCAGAAGCTTTAAGCGCGAGAGCGTGAGTTGCCGTATCTGCTCCCTACCTCTGGGATCTCTGTGAGCAGGTGTCAAGCTGAAATCTCCACCAGTCCGACAGACGACAAAAAGCAGGGCCCCTGTTGACCACATCCGACATGAAGCATGAGTAAGAAATAAACGTATATTAAGCCACTGATGGGGCACCTGGGTGGCTCAGTCGGTTAAGCGGCTGCCTTCAGCTCAGGTCATGATCCCAGGGTCCTGGGATCGAGTCCCACATCGGGCTCCCTGCTCAGCGGGGAGCCTGCTTCTCCCTCTGCCCGTTCCCCTGCTTGTGCTCGCTCTCTGTCTCAAATAAATAAATTTTTAAAAATCTTAAAAAAAAACAACAACACTGAGATTTGGTTTAGGACTGACATTTGTCCACCTCCCCCAGGCAAATTTAAATGCACTTATTTTAAATCTCTCTTCCCTTAGGATTTGATATTTTCTTCCATCATTTTACCACACCGAACTCTAATTGCTTGTTTAAATGTCTGTCTCTGCCACTAAACTCTAAGTTGCCTGAGAGCAGGGGCTGTGTCTTAAGCAAATTTCTGTATTTAGTGCTTACATAGAGCCCAGCACAAAGCAGGCACTCACAGTGCATTGATTCCAGCATGTTCTAACGAGAATTGGAAGGAGAAAAGGAGTTTGCTTCAAATAAGTGCTTAATGCTCTCAAAAAACTTTTTTACATTCTCCTCTGTTCTGGAAAAATGGAATGTCCTGTTTTGTTTTGTTTAAGATTTTATTTATTTGTCAGAGAGAGAAAGCACAAGCAGGGGGGACAACAGGCAGATGGAGAAGAAGCCCCATGTGGGACTCGATCCCAGGACCCTGGGATCATGACCTGAGCCTAAGGCAGATGCTTAACCAACTGAGCCACCCAGACGTCCTGGAATGTCCTGTTCTTTTTTTTTTTTTTAGATTTTATTTATTTATTTGATAGAGATAGAGAGAGGGAGAGCACAAGCAGGTGGAGTGGCAGGCAGAGGGAGAGGAAGAGGCAGGCTCCCCGCTGAGGAAGGAGCCCGATGTGGGGCTCGATCCCAGGACTCTGGGATCATGACCTGAGCCGAAGGCAGCCGCTTAACTGACTGAGCCACCCAGGCGCCCCTGGAATGTCCTGTTCTTGAAACAGGTAGAGATTGTCCAGGTAGAAGTGCTTAAAGTCAGGACAAAAGTTCAGGTTCAGGGAGGTCCCAAGGATCAGCAAAGAGCTCCCAGCATGGAGAGTAGGTTTTATGATTTCGGAGTCCAGCTTGTTCCTTGCTTAGGCTAAATTGGAATGGAACATTTCTTTCTTTTTTTTTTTTTTTTTTTAAGATTTTTATTTGTTTGAGAGAGAGAGCGCGCGAGAGCAGGGGGCAGAAGGAGAAGCAGGCTCCCCGCTGCAGGGCTTAATGTGGGGCTCGATCCCAGGACCCCGGGACCATGACCTGTGCTGATGGCAGACGCTCACCGAGCCACCCAGGCGTCCCTGGAATGGAACATTTCTGAAAGCCAACAGGGATAGGGTGTCAGTGTTCTTTTGGCATTTTCAATGGCAATAATTACAGGTGACTCATGTGAGTTTTAATCCAGAAGAAAAGATTAAATGGGTATGTGTATATTTGAATTTCAAGTGGATCAGTGCTGCTATGTGGCCCCACATGGAGACAGAGGGCCAACCGAAGGTCATTAGTAGGGAGTGTTTTCAGTGGTGCGGAGGGAGGGGATTAAAGCAAACAGGATAATGTTTGTGTTGTGTTAGAAGTCTGAAGCACAATTTGAATAGGTCTGTATTTTATCTTCTATGGTATAATGTTTCCAAATTGAATTAATAGATTTTTTTAAACTGTGACCGAAGCCCTATTTTCTGTTTCCTTCCTGAAGCTGTTTCCTTCCAAAATTATGTTTCAAATGGGAAGAGAACAAGAAGAATGTGGGAAACACAGGGTGCGTGGGCACTGGACCTTTTGGATGGAACTGTGCTTTATCGGGAGATTGTTGGGGCCACCTCACAAGGTGGAATCTGCTGGGAAAAGCCAGATCTGGCTAACTAGGAATATGGCAATTAGCATTACAGGAAGAAGAGTTGTTCTGGAATCCATAAGGATTGGCCCCTCTTCTTCTCTGCTTCCCAGGTCTTGAGTCATGATGTAGCAACTGGCTGGTCTCTGTATCTGTCTTCAATAAAGATTTCATTCATCATGTCACATGAGTTAGGAAAATGTAGGCTAACAAAGTGGGATGACAGTTGAACCTGAAAGTGTGGTCATCAGAGGGATGGAGACCAAAAAAAAGCCAATCCAGGGATGCCTGGGTGGCTCAGTCAGTTAAATGTCTGCCTTTGGCTCAGGTCATGATCCCAGGGTCCTGGGATGGAGCCCCGCATCAGGCGCCCTCCTCAGCGTGGAGCCTGCTTCTCCCTCTGCCTGCCGTTCTCCCTTGTTCTCTCTCTCTCTCTCTTTGACAAATAAATAAATAAAATCTTTTTTTTCTTTTTTTAAAGATTTTATTCATTTACTTGAGAGAGAGCGAGAGAGAGAGCACAGAGGGAGAGGGAGAAGCAGGCTCCCCACTGAGCAGAGACCCCGATCGATGCGGGACTCGATCCCAGGACCCCGAAATCATGACCCGAGCTGAAGGCAGATGCCCAACCCACTGAGCCACCCAGGCACCCCATAAATAAAATCTTAAAAAAGAAAAAAAAAGCCAGTCCAGCGAGTGCCTTTAGGTTGTTGATATCCAAGTATAAAAGCCTTATTATGCAACATCTCTTTGGAATCATCTCAACAAAGAAGACCATCTTATAAGTATTAAATAAATGCAAGATGTAAATAGATACAAATAAATGCAAAACAGCTTACCTGCAAATCTGAGTGCAGGCTGTTTTCTACTACATTATTGCGCTCACCTAATTTTCCCTTTTTTCTACCTCCCATTCCCTTACTATTTTATATAGGGCAAATTGGGGGTCATTGACATTACACTTTAGACTGTCATTTTCAAAATATCAATCTGAACGTTTCTCAGTGATCTCCGACTTGGAACAGGATGCAGTAGTTGATGACACTTTGAGTTGTTCCTGTTTTGGGTAAAAGAGGGTGACTGTGTTTTTGTTTGTATAAGGGATGGTTGCATTATATTAGGCAACAGGATTTTATGGTGGTGGCTAATGTTTGGAAATGCACATATGGAAAAGAAAATGTTTATCTTAGGCATCTGTCTTCTGCATCTTTGTTTTTGATTTTTGTTTTTTTAAAAAGATCTTTATTTATTTATTTGACAGTGAGGGAGAAAACACAAGCAGGGGGAGCAGCAGAGGGAGAGGGAGAAGCAGGCTTCCCACTGAGCAGGGAGCCCGACGAAGGACTCGATCCCACAACCCTGGGACCATGACCTGAGCCAAAGGCAGACACTTTAACCAACTGAGCCACCGAGGCAGCCCCTGTCTTCTGCATCTGTGAAACGTCCTTCCTACAGGTGGGGAATTTGTCACGTTTTCAGTCTCATCTCCCCACAGTAGAAAACTGCCAGTTGACTCTTGAGATCCATCTCCACAGCTTCTGCTGTCACGACCCTCCATTTCTGCCGGCACATTACTTCTCAGGCAAAAGATGTCATTTCCAACCTGTGATTAAATTCTGGCCAATGAGGTATAAATGGAAGTGTTACACTTTACTTCCAGAAAGTTTCCTCAAGAGGAAAAGAGCAACCGCCATTCCTCTTTCTTCCCCCTGCTGTTTGGAATGCAGATGTGGTGGGCCTCTAGCAGCCATTTGGGGCCATGAGGTGACATAAAGAATGGAGCATAAAGTTAAGCTAGGTCATTAAGTCTACGACGAAACCGTTACCAGTGTTTACCGGCTACCTCCAGACCTTTTTTTGCATGAGAAATAAACCATTTAAGCCACTGTTATTATTTAGTAATATACAGCAGAACTTAATCCTAATTAATCCAATTGCTTTTCCAGCCCCCTCTTGTGGCTGAGGCACAGGCCTGTGACCCAGGTGCTGTTAATTGTGCACAGTGGTGCAGGATTTCAGTTCTAAAGAAGCAGGCCCTGAGAATTTATTTTCTGGCAAGGATAGGAATGGAGGAGTCAGGGTTTGGGAGGCAGCCATGCTGAGACCTTGGTGTCTGGTGCCACAGGTCAGGGGTAGGAGCTCCAGGGTCTGCACCCAGCAGTGGCTGTGAGGCTTTCTCTAGAACAATCTCACGTGTGGTTAGGCGCATTTCCCAGCTACCCAGCTTCCAAGGCCAACTCACGGTCCCTCTCAGGGATTCAGTGAGCAACCCGATACCTCTAATAAATTATTTTCCTGTTTCAGCAACAACGAACCCTAAGTGATATGGCACTCCCCTTAGGTTTATCAAAAATAAAGATCTTGTGTTTCATACCTTAGACTCTATCCTATTTGTTTTAAACCACTGGCTGAAACCCAAGGTTTCTCCTGGATTTGAATTTAATCTTTATCCTCGCTTTTCTGGGTGTGGGAGTGACTGTAGTTGGCCACCAAAATCCATTCTTTTGTCAAAATTGGGGTCTACCCTCGTGACTAGGCAAAGCCACGCAACTGAACCTCGTGCGTGGAACGTGCATGGTTGTAATGCATGCAATTTCTGTCTCACTTGCATAATGGGAAGTTGCTTCTTTGGGTTTTCTCTGTTTTCCTTCCATGTTCACGATACAGCTTCAAGGGAGGAGACGACGTACCCTCGGGGATAGCAGGGCCACACAATGGAAGATGCCTGAGTCCCTGGATAATTTCATGGAGCCTGAACAGCCTGGACCATTCCCCATGAAATGTGAAATGAGAATAAATTTCCACATTCTGGAAGCTGCTTGCTTGGGGTCTCTACCAAGAGAGACCAAGTTATCTTTCTCTGCTAACACAATGATAATGGAGAAATACCAGGCAGGGAACTTGTAATTAACAGCACGTGATTACAGATCCATGCCGAGACATCCACGCAGGCAGCTCTGTGTTCAGAGTGTGTCTTCTTTTCCCATTCTAGGAGGGGAAGGTATACACTCAATGGAGGATGAGCACCATCATCAGGTGCCAAAGAATCCCGAGTCTTGGGGCCTCTGCTAGATCCCAGCTACAATAAAATAATCTTTTTTGGGGACCTCAGTTTGAAGTATATACATTCTACTACTTCTACCCGCAGACTTTAAAAATGTACTATTTTACCTTTTATGATTTTGACCATGTTTAGAGAATTGCCTTCATTTGCAACTATCTTTGTTATCACATCTTCCCTCTTTTTAAAGGACTGAGTTATTTTGTTCTTTTCTTCGATTATCACCTTTTTCTTCCTTTCTCCTTCCCTCCCTTCTTTTCTTTTTCTCTTCTTTCTTTCTTTTTAAGTAAACTCTACCCCCAACGTGGGGCTCAGACTCATGACCCTGAGATCAAGAGTCACATTCTCTACCGACTGAGCCAGCCAGGTACCTGGGTAATCACCTTTTTTATTTCAAATTTAACATTTAAGCTTTCATATAGCTATGCCCTTTTAATTTGAGCTTCTGGATCAGGAGTTGGGGAACTACGGCCAACTGTTTTTATAGAGAAGTTCAGAAAATACAGCCACCTGTTTTTGAATTTTTATTAGATTACAGCACCACCCATTCATGTCTGTGTTATCCATGGCTGCCTTCACCCTAGGTTGGGGGCGATCATCCAGAGGATATGACTGCTGGTTGACCCATGAGCTGGACCCCAGCAATCAGAAACCTCTCATTCCCTATCCCTGGAAGTTGCATTCCATTGCCTTCCCTGCTCCCAGAAGCAGCCCCAAGAACATAGTCTTCAGATAGTGATGTGATGTTGAGACCATCTGGATGGTACACACGACTGAACCCAGTTAAGGCCTCTATATCAACTGTTTAAAGATTTGGCAGGTGGGTGTGGAGATCTCCTCATCACATGATAAGTTCCCATGCTTAGTAAACCTGCCACCCATCAAACTGGAATGACCTGCCTCTTCTGTCCTTGCCTGCCCTCCTAGTACAAGAAAGTTCTCAAATTACACCTGGGAAGTTCCAGAGGAGCTTGCAAACTAACAGATTACAAAGGCAGAGGTAACTATGACAGAGACCACATGGCCCACAAAGCCAAAAACCTGTACAATCTAGCCCTTTACAGAAAACATTGGCCAACCCCTGTTCTAGATCCGGATCTATTTTACTCTGATCTAATAGTTTTGTTTTCTCTGCTTATCTTTTAACTTAACGTCACTCCTAATTTCTATTACTTCTTTCCTTTTTATTCTTATCCCTTCTTGTTCTATTGTGATATGTAAGTTGACCACGAGGCAGAGCTGAAATAAGACAAAAGCATGTATTTGGGGTCTCAGAATTTAATTCAGGGAGCACAGATGTGGGTAGCAACGCAAATTGTGTTCCCCTAGGGAACAAAAGCCAGAGGTTTTAAAAGATATTTGTATGGGGGTGCTTGGGTGGCTCAGTCAGTTAAGCATCTGGCTCTTGGTTTCAGCTCAGGTCATGATCTCACAGTGGTGAGACTGAGCCCTGTGTGGTCACAGCTACCATGCTCAGTGGGGAGTCTGCTTCCCCTCTCCCTCCCCCTGGGCCCCTCCGCCCACTTGCATGCATGTTCACACATGCGCACTCTCTCTCTCTCTCTCTCTTTTTTATTTTTATTTATTTTTTTTTTTTAAAGATTTTATTCATTTATTTGACAGAGAGAGACAGTGAGAGAGGGAACACAAGCAGGGGGAGTGGGAGAGGGAGAAGCAGGCTTCCCGCTGAGCAGGGAGCCCGATGTGGGGCTCGATCCCAGGACCCTGGGATCATGACCTGAGCCGAAGGCAGATGCTTAACGACTGAGCCACCCAGGCGTCCCTCTCTCTCTCTTTTTTAAATAAATAAATCAATCTTTCAAAAAGAAGACATTGTCGGTTAAGCGGCTGCCTTCGGCTCAGGTCATGATCCCAGGATCCTAGGATGGAGCCCCACATCTGGCTCCCTGCTCAGCGGAGAGTCTACTTCTCCTTCTGCCTCTGCCTGCCGCTCCCCCTGCTTGTGCTCTCTCTCTCTCTCTAAATAAAATCTTTAAAAAAAAAAAAAGAAGAAGACATTTGTATTTGTTGTTTACAAAGAATTGTAATTGGTGTTGGTGGCAGAAAACTAATCTCGGCTGAATATAATTGGTTTGCTAAGGCCATTACTGAGCAAGGTCTCCTTTTTTTTCTCCCCCCCCCCCCCCCCCCCCCCCCCCGGGCACCAGAGTTTAGGACTTTTAATTTGTCCCAAAGTTGCTAAAGCAAAAATCATGATAAAACATTCTGCTTTCCTTTACGCTCCCCGCAACGCAAAAAAAAAAAAACAAAACCAAAACTATTTGTAGGGAAAAAATGGTTTTATACATGGGAAGAAACAATATAAATTCAAAACTTACAGATAAGGATTAGCTCTACCACTCATCTCTTTAAAAAGTTTGTATGAATACCCAGTCAAAACCAACAGGGTGTCTCCCTTGAAATGTTACCTATACGAATTTCCAAAGAAAGATGCAGGTATTTGGGCAGAGTCCTTGGAATATTTGCAATGTGGCCCAGTTCAAAGTTCATGGTTTCATTAATGAGGATGTGCATAAGGTCCATCTCCTTAATAGCCTCCTGGCTGCTTCTGAAAACCCCTCAACATAAGTGATTACATTTCCTTTCACCTTGCACAGTTGTAAGGGCACAGAGGAAGGGTTTCCAAAGCAGGGAGAGCACCCAGGGAAGAGTGACCACTATCAGTGGACTGCCCAAGCCCTGAGAGCCCCCGGACCATGACACAGTACTTACTGTGAGCTTCCAGGAGGCACTCCAGGAATGCTGCATTAAGGAGGGACCTAGGCACAGAAGGGCCCCCCTCTTTCCGTAGAGACCCCATGCTGAGGCACAGAAGTCTATGAAGTAGATAGAAATAAGCAAGAATCCTTATAATCCTACACGTCCCCTTTCTTGGCACCACACACACAACCCGATCCACCGGGCTGGTACAACGGACACCAGAAAAGGGAACTTCCATGTCCCCAGATACGCTCAGTCCTGAATCCAAAGGCCAGAAGGGAAGAACACAAGCCAGGTCAGGGTGAGTAAGGCTTCACTGAGGATCAGGCAGGGCTGGGCAGGGACCACCCTGGGGGAGCCGGGCCTGCACTCCAGGTCTTCCGGGGCTTCGGGGCAGCCTGGGGGAGCTCACGGCAGGGCTCCCCAGGCCAGGAGTCCAGTCCAGCTCCCGCAGGTGGAGCAACCACCCAGGGAGGAATGGTCTGGTTGGCTTTAGTGCAGGACGGATAACACTGGTGGGGGAGGAAATTTGCTGAAGTAGAGAGCTGACGACAAAGGGCCTGGATGAAGACAGGGTTGGGAGGGAGAAAAGGGCGCCCATAGGTATTTCGTGGGGACAAAGGAATGTAACAAAGGACAAAGAAGCAAGACAGCTGTTGGGGGGACAGAGCAAGCACAGCTCTGGTTCCCCACGGCACTCCGCCCGCGGAGGCCCTACTTGCTGCCCCACACGGCAATCTTTAGAAACAGAGGCGCTGGGAGGAAGCGGCTGGACTTCGTGTACGCAGAGATCTTCTTCAGGCCCTGAGGTTGGAAAGAGAAAGTCCAACATCAGGGTTTGCTGCCTCAGTGGGATTCATGCAGCCCCACTGAGGTGCACCAAGTTCGGGTCGCTGCCTTGTGAGGCCAGTGTTGAGACACAGCACAGTCTCCCTGCGGTCCCTGCTCTGGAAAGTCACCTCCTCCAGCTTCCTGCAACTAATGGGACATCTGACTAAGATGTGGAGACTACCCGTACAGGTGCTTTAGATCCCCCAGAGACGATGATACAGGCGTAGAAACCCCACCAACCACCCTACAAGACGGGTCTTCCTCTCACCACCCAGCAGAAGGGAACCAGAGGCCCAAAGGGCTTCAGCGGCCACCTCGGGCTCCCAGGGCTGGCAGGTAGGAAGGGCTGGAGGGCAGCTCATTCTCTTGCCAGGGCTGTGCTCTTCCGGCTGGCCTCCCTCCTCCCCCCCCTCCAGGAGGCCCTGTCCCTCCCTGTCTTACAAACATCCCCCTTTGGCAGAGGGAGCATCCTGGCTTCTCAGAGTTTGCCACATAGGGAACCCCAGCAGAACAGGGAGGCTCAGATTGTGGCCATGCAGCTTGCAGGACAGGCCAGACCTCACCCAGTGACTCAGCAAAAGCTGCATGAAGTGAGAGAGGCTGGGAGCACGAAGGCCAGGCCAGGCCAGACTCTAATTACTAAAGGTCCAACTGCTTGGCCCAGTACATGAACCCAATGTCATGGGATAAAGTCCAACTGCTTGGTCTGGTACCTGTCCCCAGTGTCATGGGCACCCACTCCCTCCTCCCCAGGCCTGCTGCAGCCAAGAGGGCATAGGCCACTCAGGGGTGTCTGAGTACCATTTTCCCAAGACCCAGAGGGCCCAGTGAGTTCTAAAGGGCTCCAAGTTCCTGGGACTGCCTACACCCAGCGGGCCACGCACTGCAGCCCACAGCCATCCTCTGTCCCTCCTGCCAGCCAGTCCCCGGAGCTCTGGCATAAACCCCAAGGCCAGTCACCCAGACCCACAACCAGGGCTGATGAGAACCAGCTCAAAAAGCACATCTCTTGATGCAGAATGGGAAAGAGAAATAGACTGCAGCTTGAAAATCCTGTTGGACAAATGCCTCAAAGCCCCACATCGCTCACAAAGCACAGTCCGCTGGCCTCCAGCGAGGGACTGAGGGTGACCAGTGACATCAGGGGAGGTCCAGGCTGTGCTCCTCCCGCACCCACCTGGCCCCACACACACCACACGGCTGGGTGGTCCTCTAGTTCTCCAAGCGCTCTGAGCCCCAGGACGGTGGCTCCAGGGCCGGGTCACCCTGGCATCCCCACTGTGCCTGACACAGTGCCTCACACCCGGGAGAAGATCCCAGCAGCCAATAGGACTGAAAATAAATGGACTGCCCCAACTCTGACACAGAATCTCGGGTAATGGGAAAGAAGAAGGGCAGGGAGACAGGGAGGTAAAGAAGGTGCCCACCACAGGACACTCAGGACAGACTCCTTCCACAGGCGCCCTCACCCATGCACTCACAGCCCAGGACCCAGGACATTCCTGGGGATCTCAGGGCGGGCCCAGGCGGGGATCGGATTGCTGCAAAGCTGCCTGAGCACCCCCAGGAAATGCCGTCTCTGCCCTTCTTACGTAGTCTCATCGCTACCATGGCTCGGCTCTCCTAACGCCAGCGCCACGCACGCTCCTGAACTGCGGCCGCATCCACGGGGTCCTGAGCTGCTTGACCCAGACAAGTAAAGCAACTGAGCTTCCTTCTGGCCCATGAAAGAGAGAACCATGGCCTGCTGCCTACAGAAGCCAGAGGCTAAGTCAGATCCCAGCACAGACAGTACTGGCTCTGTGAACTTCAGCGAATGACTTATCCCTTCAGACTCAGTTTCCTTACCAGTAAAAATAAGCTGATAATTCTTCTACCATGTAGGAATGTTGTCAAGATTTGATTTGACACAAATATGTAAGATCCTGAGCACATATCGTGATATAGCAAAACCTCAATAAATGCTACTTATTCTTTATTCTACATACAGGACTAGGAAAGCATCCAGCAAAAGGAGGGAGGACAAAAGAGATATAAATAGTAAGGAGGACAAGGAAATCACCTCAAAGCGGGCCATGAACTCCTTCAGGTTTGGGAATGCATCCAGGCACTTGGGCTCGAATATACGAAGTATATCAAGAATGTCATAAGCCAGGAAATCCACGTAGGTGAGCTAAAGAAAGGCAAAGGAGGAGTGAGCAGGTAACTCTGAACCTGGGGAAAATGACAGCTTCCCACCCCCCAAAGCCTTCCCCTTACCTTCTCCCCTGCAAACCAAGGCCTCTTCCCCAGAAACTGTGAGTAGAGCTTCATCTTGTCAGGGAGTCCCTCCAGGTACCCAGGCTTCAGTTTCTCCTGAGGCACAGAACAGCCATCACCAGCCTCAGGCTCAGACTCCCTGGGCAGAGAGGCAGGTCTCCTCCGGGCAGTGCATGACCCCCAGCTGCCAAGGGGCGAGCAGCCACGTCCCCCCACTGGAGGGGGGGGGTCATTGCCCAGGCAATGATTTATCCAAGCTGTGTTCAGCAGACTTCTACTGGGTCCCGCCTCCCATCTGTGAGAGGCTGTGGGAAGGCAGAGAACACCACCTCGCTGTCCCTGAATCTGTCACCACTCATCTCCAAGCCCCCTCCCAGAGCTCAGACCCAGGAGGGCTGTGAGAACCCGGCAGAGCTCTGGACGCAGATGGCAGGCAGAAGCAAAGAAGCACACAATGGAAACAGCCTGGGGAAAGAAGTCCTAAGTTCTACCTGGTGGCGGACAGATAGCAGCATCACTTGAGCTTTCCTGGAAAGATGTAGAATTTGAGAGACAGAGCGGAAGGAGAAGGAGGTACAAAGCCCCGTGTCTGTCCCTGTGCTGCCTGCTGGAAAGAGTGCTCAGGCCTCGGGGTGTCGGGACGACTGTGCTGAGCAAACAAGGTAAGCATACTGTCCGGGAACTGAATTTCCACCCTGGGGACTGGACTCTACCCTAAGGTTAGAAGGAACTGAGTCAGAGTGTTCATCTGATGCATTGAATTATAACGGCCACGCTGGTGAAAGTATAGGGAGTGGCTTGGAGAATCAGTTGCTCCTTGGGGTTCAAATGACAAACAAGACCCCGTGTAGATGGCACACAAGAGTCCAGTCCGCCGTCAAACCCTGTCCATCCCAGCCCCCAGGGAGGTGACTCACAAAGTCAGGGTTGTAGCACATCCTGGCAAAGTATAGGCGGGTGTCCATAACCTCATTCTCCAAAATGTCCATGCGACACTTCTCCTCTTCTGTCTCCCCACCTACAGCCCACACAGCAGAGACTCACCCTCAGCATCCCACCCCAGGCAAGCGCAGGGGGCATGCCACTGTTCCCCTGCATCCCGCCCCCAGCCCCACTCACATAGGTTGTGTTTGCGAGCAATGTAGCGAAGGATGGCGTTGCTCTGGGTGATCTTGTGAGCCCCATCAATTAAGTAGGGCAGCTGTAAGGGCAACAGGGGCAGGTGGGTAGGCCACAGGCCTCCCCCGGCACCCTCGCCCTTGAAGAAGGGCACAAGAACCAGGAAGCTGAGAGGCTGAGCAGAAGGCAGCAAATCCTGTAACCTCTGAGCTGGGAAAGCAGGTGGAGTACTCACCCCTCTCACTTGCCCCCACATCACCCCCATCCCTTGCACCTACATTGGGGAAGTCCAGGTCCAGCTTGAATTTTTCATTCAGCCACTGGTTTCTGTCATAGTTGGGAGCTGTGGTGGAGAAGATGGAGTGAAACACACCTCCCCAGAGCCCACTCTCATTGGGCCTGGGGCGGGGGCAGGGTGGGGAACCCACCATGGATCAGTGGCAAAGCTCCCCAAAAGGTGGATCTGGAATCTGGAACACTAAGTCTCACATTCCAGGTTTGGGGGCAAAGAACGCTTGTAAGACTCTGGAACCTGCATGAGTAAGCTTACAAAACGTTTACCCAAGCCCTAAGGGGAACCCATCCCAATTACTGAAACAGGGGGTCCAGCAACCCCCCTCATGTCCTGCCTGGTAAGGCCAGCTGCACCTGGAAGGAGTTAGGGAAGGGCAGGCCCTACTCCAGCTGGTGGAGGGCGGCAGAGGGAGCAGCACGCGGCCAGGGCAAGGGTAGCTCGGTACCAGATCAGCAGGAATAGGGCAAAAGTCGGAAAGTGACCAGATGCCCTTACCGTCCCCCATCGCGTACTTCTTTTCCTCATAGTGTGAGTCTGTGTACTCCAGGAGCAGGCGGATGGCGTGAGCCAGCTGGGAGAGATGCCAAAGTCGGAGGTCAGAAATGGAAGTCCTGAGTTGGTGCCTTTCTCTGCAGCACGTAACCTCACAGACCCCCAGACACACGCATTGGCACCCACTCGCAATCCTCCGCAATCCCCGGCTCCCCACCCCCCCACCCCTCACACACACACTCAGAAACACGCCCACCTGAGAA